>NW_010186722.1:0-17024 GCF_000695765.1 Mesitornis unicolor | reverse complement strand
AACACCAGTGCATCAGAAAAGGGACAACCCTCCAGTTCAATCTGACTGGATATATATATATATATATATATGAAGTATAAATTGTTGCTTTTAGTTGATATTTTTGGGTTTGGTTGCAGTGTGTGTATATTACAAAGTCCTGTATTACAGTTTACCAATATCAAGCATTTTGTGAAGCTGAAGAGTTACAACTACGTAGAAAATCTTTTCCGAATGTAGTAGCAGAACAGAAACGTGCACTTAAATCACTGAGGTGTTTCTGTGTGTAGCTTGACTTTAAAGTTGGATGGAAGAAACTAAAGGAGGTCTTCAGCATTGCTGGAACTGTAAAGCGTGCAGACATCAAAGAAGATAAAGATGGCAAGAGTCGAGGAATGGGAACAGTTACCTTTGAACAGGCAATTGAAGCTGTTCAAGCAATATGTATCCTTGGTTTTGAAAATTAATTGATCAAATGCAAACTAGTCTGTAATGGCCTCTGATAGCCTCGTTTTGCAAATGGTGCTTATTTGCCTTGTAGCGAGTATGAAGGGACTGCAGTGTAATACTGTGCAGCTCACATTTTTAGTAGTGACTGAGTTTACCGCTAGAGTCTAAAAAGGTGTTCCAGATAATGTTGAACAAGCTTAAAATATGTGGGAATGTGACATAATGTAACTAACTTTTATATACCTAACAGCTTGTATAGTCTCTTCTGGCCTTTGAACTGGCATTCTAAAGACCAGGTAAGGAAACATAAGACTCCTGAAAATTGTACAGAAATAACATAAGTTATTACAGTGTTTCTTCTGAAATGGTTACGTTGTCTTCCATGGTTAGATTCCTTAACTTGCATTCCTTCAGCTATGTTCAATGGACAATTCCTGTTTGATAGACCAATGCATGTAAAAATGGTAAGTTGCTCGCATTTCTTTCTACCGTACATGCCTGCCAAAACATTGAAAGGATCATAGCATAACGTCCTTGTTTTTTACCAGGATGATAAATCAGTTCCTCATGAAGATTTCCGTGTTACAGACAGCAAAAGTTCACAGTTACCTCGTGAGTGCAGAGTTTTTTACCACTTGAGCTTAATGCATGTTGATATCAACTGTTGTAACAGTTTAGTAGTACTTTTGCATAGTGTGATCTCTTTATCCTAAATCAGAAACCCTTTCTTCTGGTGATACTTTTGTTTTCAAGGCGGTCTCGGTGGCATTGGGATGGGACTCGGGCCAGGTGGACAGCCCATCAGCGCAACACAGTTGAGCATGGGTGGTGGAATGGGAAGCATAGGCCCAGGAGGTAAACCTGTGTTCTTAACTTTTAAGTTTTACAGAGCTTTAAGCTTAAAATTGTCTTTTCTGTGTTTGGAAGAATTACTCTTGACAAAGCAAGCCTTGTGTAGTGTGATTTTTGAGATGTTAACTGTCTCTGTGGTTTTTAAATCCCTTAGTATCTTGCCTGTCTTCTAATTGGTGTTTGTCTTTTTGGTTTCAAGGTATGGGAATAGATGGTCCAGGATTCGGCAGAATGAACAGAATGGGAGGCGGTACGTGCAGTGAAGTTCTTTACACTAAGTATTTTTGTAATATTGCATAGAAAACACTCTTCCTTATTTTACAGGACTTGCTGGACTTCGTGGAATGGAAGGAATGCCTAATATGGGAGGATTTGGAGTCAGCCGAATGGGAGGTAGGTGAACGCTGCTCCTGTACACTTTCTAACTTTGCTAATATATATTTATTGAAAGCTCTTCCTCCTGGGACGGGTAATGTAGATGATTTCAAAGGAAATACAGTCAGTGGTGCGAGTGAAGGCACAGGAACTGATGTGGTAAGCATTTAATAAGTGCCTCTGGCTTGTGCATTAAACCCACTTCTATTTAAACAAGCAGCTGTGGAACAAGTGTTGTATGACCATTAGCTTAGATGTCTATAACAGAGCACTTCTGGGGTTTTTTTGCTTTATTCTCTACAGAAATGTTCCGTGGTGGAATGGGAGGAAACATGGACAGAGATTTTGGTCGTGGTGACATGGCATTGAACCGTGGTTTTGGAGATTCTTTTGGAAGGATGGGTATGGTAACTGTTAAATTTCCTGTGGCAAATTGCAGCACGGTATTGGAAGAGGTTTTACTACAGGAAGAGGAGACCTGGTTTCATTTGGTCATCTTCTGTCTCCTCTTCCCCCAGTCATTACTATAAGGATGTAATCTGAGTGTTTATTAAAGCCATCACTTAGGATGGAGGTTAATGTGGGTTGGTTTTATTTTCATCTGTAAAATATAAACAAAATAGCAATTTGAGGAAAGCATTTAGCTTCATACTGTTAACTTTGTGAGGTATTAAGTCTTCTGGGCGTTAAAGTGTATGCTTCTGATAATCCTGAACAAGTTGCCCATGTAGCACCTTTGTAACTTCCAGGAGCCTGCTTTTGCAAGTGCTGGAAAATTGTTTTTACTGCAAATCAGGTAGCATTGGATAGGAACTTTGGTGAATTTTGCTGCCCTCTGTTTGCTTCCTGCCTTCTGAGCTCAGACAGCTCAGAATGGGATTTATTGGCCTCCTCTGTAACTGAGCCAGCTTTGTTTTGTTTTGTTTTAGATGATGTCTTGTTGACAGAGTTCATTTTGTTACTTTTGGGTTCCCTTACTCTTCTGTCTGAAGAGGCCTGGAAGTGCTTAACAGTAGAGCCTTCTTGCACTTTGTTGCTGTATTGTTACCTGCAAGTGCGCATTACAGAAGACAGGTTTTCTTCCCCCTCTTCCCTGTGGTTCTCCTTTTGCCTCTCCTTTAATTTCCCCGCTGTGAAAGAGAAGCTGCTGAAGAGCATAAGGTTTATCTGGTCTAAAAGTTCAGTTTGGTTTGGTTGTTTTTTTTTCTTCCCCCCCCCAGCTTTTTTTTTAAGTTTGGGCAGTCATGACAAAGGGTGTCTCTTGTGCAGTTCTCTTCAAGCACTGGTAATTGTGTAGAGGTGATAAGAAGGTAATAAGCTTGTCAGTGAGTTAGTGTTAATGTCTTGGAATTAATGTCCTAGAAACCAAGTGTCTGCTTTCGCTCTGTGCTTGCAGCATAGGATAAACATCTGTTTCCCAAGTGAAAATCCAAAGCCACTTCAGTTACCCATGTTCATGCAAGCAATAGACTTTGAGTCTTCTGGGAATGTGCAGCGGTTTTGAAATGCATGAACGTGGCCCCAGTGAGAGACTGACGTGGAAGTCACTCATGCAGTGGGTCCAGCAACCTTCAACTTACAACCTGTCAGCGGTCTTACCCTTTAAGTACTGCAAGGAGAGCCGAGAGAAGAGTTTTCCAACTCAACCTTAAATACTGGAAGGAGGTTGTAGGGATTTACAGAATAGAATAGTTAATAGATACCATGTTTAATCAAGGAAGACCCTAGTGTACTCCTGTTACTGTGTTTAGGTGAATGGTACCTCAAGAGGAAATGCTGTGAGTGCATTTGGCTTTAGTGTCCTGCCAGTTTCAAGGAGGGCAACTTACGACAGTCTGTGATTGGGCTGTGGCTTCAGTTAATGAAAATGAGGATCTTTGGCAGCAGAATCATTCCAGTTGCTGTTTGAGTTGCCTGAATTTTGAAATATCCAAAAAATCAAATTGTGTCATAGAGCATCTCTGAGCGTATAACGTTTTGTTGGTGAAAAGCCAGCGGGGAAAAAAGTACAGGTAAAGGATGCCTCTAAGGTCAGAAACAGCTGATGTCTTGCTTATTAGGATTATTTGAGCTTTGGGTGTAACTGGGGTGCCCTCACAAACAAGTAATGTTTTCTAGCTCTGGAAAAGTGGGGGTTATTTTTTTTCTTCACAATTCTGTTTAAGGGCAAAACCCAGTTACTGTCAGCAATCCCAACATTTGACTTGGTGTTTCATTGCAAGACCGTCTGGCCTAGCCTAATGAATAAGTATCAGGATACTCCTCATATGCAAACTGATGGCTGAAGTACTGGGGGTAATCCTTCTGGTGCTGGAAATTGGTCGTTCTCTTGAACAGGCCAGTCCACGTTTTCTGAGGTCTTGGTATGGCTATGACACCACTGCTGTCTGAGAGGAGACAAATATTTCCCACAAGAGACTGGCAGGGAACAATTGTTGGTTTTTTGAACTGTGTGGAGAAAACAAATCTAATGGAAGACTCAGCAGTGACCTTTTTTAGATCCTAAACCAAAGGTGTCTGGTCTAAAGATGGTGGCTATTGATCTATTTTGCTGTAAGTGAAAACTAAGCTGTTTCTTTTAGGTATGAAAACAAAGGAAGAAAAATGCAGCTGACAGTTCCGCTCTGTTCTGCAGTGACAGGAGTGTGGCGCTCTCGAGTTTCTACAATTTGAGAGGATCCCTTGGGATTACTTTCCTGAACATTAGCACTTCAATGAGAAGAGTTATTTTTACCGCACTCCAGAATCAGTCTCTGATACCATCCTGGAGATTCCATGGTTTGGCCAAATAGCTTTTATTAAGCTATCGATTCCCTTTCTTCCTCCCTTATTTCCACCAAATTCCATCAATTCACTCTTCGTATGCAGTAAAGAAAGACATTGGGAGAGCTGCTCCTAGCTTTTGCATTGGTTTCTTAAAAGTAAGAGAAACTAGGGCATTTCTGTACTGTGAATAAGATGGACCCTTCAGTTTTGAGGCTGTGCTTCCCAATATGGAAAAGGGCACATTTGGTTTTAAAATGTCTGAGCTGCTGGCAGAGGGAAGAAAAACTTATCAGAGTAGTTTAAGCCCTGTGACAGAGAAGGAGGAACTAATGTGACTTACTCGATGTTTCCTGTTTAGTTTGAGTAAGAAAGGCACAGGTTAAAGTGTTCTGTGGAAAAACATCGCCAGGTAACATTGAGATCAGTGTGTGCTTTGGTTGCTGTCACTAACTGGTGCTTTCAGTGTATGTCATGTCATTGTCTTTTCTGTTTAGGTGGTGCAATGATTGGTGTTTTTGCAGGAGGAATGGGAGCGCCTAGCATGGGCCCAGTAAGATCTGGAATGAGTAGGTTGACTTGTTTCAACAGAACGTAAACACACGGGCAATGTAATGGTGTGGTGTGCCTGTAATTGTACGAGAGGGTTTGGGGGCAGCGTAGCGTCTTGCCAGTGTTGCAAGAAGCAGAATTCTGTTGCATGTGACTGCAAGTCCAATAGCTTTTAAAGGCTGTTTTGTTGAGGTGAACGTTCAGAGGAAAACTTGCTCGTATAGTCTTTCCTAAATCTTAGTTTTGAAATTGTTTGAACCTCTGGTTTGGAGGGAGAAATGATTCAAGTAAGAAAAAAGACAGATGAGCAAAGTTATTGTGTGAACTTCATGGAGCAGAACTTCAGTAATCTCATCATTGAAATAACAAAAAAAAATAGCACTGAATTTCAGATATCACTCAGTTTAATTTTGTGCAGAGCTCCAGTACTGAGTTTGTATTACAGCAAATATCCGAGTTCCTCAGGCCAGAGTAGATGAGAAACTAACGTCTTGCTAGTGGCAGTCTTGAGAGGTCCCTCCTGAATTGTCTTTATAGTTTTGCTTCACATTAATTATGAATTCAGAAAGATTATAATAGGATATTTGAATGCCATTGATCTTAGTTCTTTCTGTAATATACACGAATATATCTCATTGCGTGTATCATGGGAAGGTCCGTTCTCTTCACTGTACTTGCAGTAACATCTGTTCTCTGCAAAATACGCTTTCTGTAGAAGATTGTGCCAGTAAGTGTGGCTGTGGCACAAAGGAAGCAAAATTAACAGTAGTGTATGTGGTCAAATTATCTGTATCTTAACGTTGCCACAGTTATTTACTTGATCTCTTTGTGTTACGGGGTATCAGATTTTCATTAATTAAACTGGACAGCCTTTAAATCCTCATTCTTTACTTGTGTTCATTAATAGCATGGTGCAGTTTGGTTTTCACTTTTTTAGAACTGGTGCTTTCTGTCTTCCAAAACTTTGCCTTCAAATATTTACCATGCTACTGGATAAATGACTGTGCATGTGTGAAGTTGTTTTATATTACAGCAGTTTTATGAAAGTTATTTTTCTCCTGACAGAAAAGTTTGTTTTGTGTGGTGGGTTTTGTTTGTTTGTTTGTTTGTTTTACAAAATACCTGTGCGTTTATTACTAAAAAGGTCTTTATTTTATTCTGTAGGTGGTGGAATGGGTGGTATGAACAGTATGGCTGGAGGAATGGGAATGGGGATGGATCGGCTGAGTTCTGGTTTTGATCGAATGGGACCAGCTATGGGTGGAGGCCTGGACAGGAACATCGATATCGATCGAGGATTTGTGCCTGGCCCAATGGGAAGTGGCATGAGAGAGAGATTAGGCTCTAAAGGCAACCAGATATTTGTGAGAAACGTAAGCAATTGAATGCATGGAAACCATGAGCTTATTTCCTGTGCTTATTTGATTGCTCTTTTTCTCTTTGTAATGTTTTGTTGTTAGTAATGTTGTTTTTTTTAATTCTAGCTTCCTTTTGACTTGACCTGGCAGAAGCTAAAGGAGAAATTCAGTCAATGTGGTATGTATAGCAATCCTATCCTTGCTCAGCTCCATCGGCTTCATGTTTTATATGGCGTTCATTAGATAAGGACAGGACGACAAGGTTGTTGCCTTATCCTGAAGATGAGTCTGGCTAGCCTCATCTTTCTGACTTTCCCCAGCTTTTCTGAATTACAGAAATGGTTTTTAGGCATGACATAACATGAAACCAAGGTACAGTATGGGCTGTGTTGGCTCCGAGTGATCATCTGCTATAAACTTTAACCCATTCCATTAATAAAATTACTCTTTGAACTTCTGTTTTTTGAAGCAGGTATTTTGTATTCTCTGGCCAACGTGGAATATGTAATGTAGTACTTACTTGGAGAAAAACGCACGCGGGGGCCTGGGCCTGTCCAGGTTATGCATTACTTCCAGAAACGGTGCTGCATCAAATCAGTGTTAGTAATTTTGCCACAGTGGCAGATTGTTTTTTATGCAAATAGATGATCCTGATTAGCATACGTGCAGGCTGTAATGCTTCCCCTTTATGTTACGAAGCAAAGGCCCTATTTGTGTAAGATAAAGAATTGCTACAAATATCCAGTAATTCATTTATCTAATTCAGAAAAGTTGTATTTCCACAGGAGTGAATAAGAAATGAAGCCTGGGTGTAGAAATGATTCTTTTGTTTTGAAAATGCACTTTCAGAAGGGAAAGCTTTAACTAAATTACAGGATGGCTCTTCTTATTTGAGAGGGACAGAAAAGACAGATGATTTAAAACATACTGTTGATGCCCAAGACAGTCTTCATGCAGCTACTGCAGATTTGATGTGAATTAGAACTCTCAGTTCCACCAGATGAACACTCAGGTGTTCACCTTCTTCTTTCTGCGGGAGGATATAGTGAAACAGGTTCTTTTTTTAAACTTTTAACTGCCTGGGCAACTTTCAGCTAGTTCAGAACTTGGTTTTTTTCATTATCTCCTCAGCAGGTAACAGATGTGGTAATTATGTCGAATTGTTTTTAAGAATTCTAAGCACCAAATATAAGCACAACAGAATATATTCACACTAGTATCATAAGGAAATATGAAAACCATGTCTCCATATGTTCAGTTTCTCTCAGTGAAAGGCCAGTCTTCTGTTAAATGGTATTTAAAAATAAAACACTGTGTATTTTAGGGAAAAGTTTCTTGTTCCTAGTGCCATGTGGGAGCTCAGGAATAGTGTGCTGCAACACGCCAGGTCTCAACCCTGAGGTCAGATACAGGCTTACTTCATCTTACGCTAATGTGAAGGAAACGGTGGATCTTAATGTGGATTCTTCACTGCCGTTCTGACCTCTGTCACCCTCCCTGAATGAGTGAATGTACCATCAATCTGAAAGTGCTAATGTCCCTCTAGATCCCATTTTAAAATGCTTTTTTATCACTTCTGCTGAGTTCTTTAAGTTGTTAGTGCACTGAAGACTTGCAATAACTGCTGTTTAACTTATTTATTCAGGTCATGTAATGTTTGCAGAAATAAAAATGGAGAATGGAAAATCAAAGGGCTGTGGAACAGTCAGATTTGACTCGCCAGAATCTGCTGAAAAGGCCTGTAGGATAATGAACGGCATAAAAATCAGTGGCAGAGAAATTGATGTACGCTTGGATCGCAATGCATAATTTAAAACTGTGTGTTCAGGAACATTCCTATGTCTGTTTAGCTTCTCTATCCTAGTAAGTCATTTTTAGTAACATTGTATGCTTACAAAAGTTGTAAAAAGGAACTTTTAAATCCCACCAGCCTTTAACAGTATAGTGTTTAATATACTGTGATACTTGTTAACTGACTCTTACGATGTTTGGTTTTTAAAGACAATTTGCCTGATTTTTGTTGTTTTTTTAGAGGCACTGAGCACCTGCAGGTCCCTGTAGACCGTGGAAGCTTGGGATGCTCAGCACCTTTGGAAAATTAGGCCAAGTGTCTCTAGTCATTCAGTTTAAATGAATGGTTATACTGTTTTTAATAAAATAAGCCATTTTCTCTGTTAATCTCAAGGTTGCATAGTGGGATTTGTTTAGTGTTTTCTTATTTTTATTTTCCACCCCCGTGTGTATCAGCATTGTAATGTAAAAACTAGATGTCTTTTTTCAGACTTTTGGTTCCATGTGAGTTGTAGTCATACTGTAAGTCTTGACTAAAAGAAAGGGCTCCAATTAGGCTGTGATGTTTTTGTTCTACTTTAATATTACTTTAATGACATGACTTAGTTCTGTAAATAAGATTTAGAGCCCAGTGGAAGCTTTGTTTGGTTTTGGTTTGGTTTTTTTGGTTTTGTGGGTTTTTTTTCATTTTGACTAAATGAACAAACTGATCTCTCTCTCCTGCTTTTATTTTTTCCATCAGTTTAATCACTGATTAAAACTAGTTACCACAGACCCTCGTAGGATTGTTACCTATGATGCCGAGTTCATATAAAATTGATAATGTAGTAAATACTGAGTACATTACGAGACACATTCCTCCCAATTTTTTATCTATTTTCCAGCCATTCAGGTGAACTGCCAGAAAAATAAAAACAACAGAACAGATAAGAGAAATGGCTGTGTATGTCAAACCGCTGCTGTTCACTTCTATGGGCCCTGATGTATTTATGAAGGCAGTTTTTATAAACCAGGGTATTCCCAAACAGAGCATGTCAAATACGTTGGATCCCACAATGTTAGACATAGCCATATCTCCATTTCCTGTAAAAGAAGAAATACAAATAAGTCTGCTAAGCTGTATTGTATGAAATTGCCAAACTGTTTTGGAGGAACAGATGTCAGCCCTCAGTTGCTCACAGAGCACCCTTTCCGGACTTTCCACTGAAAGAACCAGAGTTGTGATGCTACAGAACACAGGTTTGGGTACCGCAAGCATAAAGAGAAAAATCTCCCGAAATCACCAGCATCTGCGCAGTTGCACTTAAAATAAGCTAGACAGGCTGTTATAAAAACCCAGTCACGTTTAAAATACCAAGAGCTGCAGTTGTGTTTTGCAGTAAAACTGCACTTGATCAGCAACAAATCAAACCAGTCTAGAATGCCTCTGTGAGATACTCTGAGAGGTTTGTAGATGTCTGAGCCACAGCTTCTTCAGGTAAGCTATTGATTTATTATTAGTAAACTTTAAGCTCTAGAATCTTGAGCAAAAACTTTGAAGTTACTCCTTATTTCTGGAAATGTTGACTAGAATTGTCTTTGGGGTTTTTTTTTTCAATAGTAGCTTTTAAACACATCCGTGGGAATGAGCCTGAATACTGAAATGTTTACCTTTTTGAGCCACCAGCACACTTGCAACTGTATCTGGTACACTTGTTCCTGCTGCTAGTAATGTGAGACCCATTACTGACTCTGGAATCCCCAGTGTTTCACCTGCAGTTGATAAATAGCGGTAGAAAATGCAAGTAGGGTTTTAGTTTAAGCTTCATCCAAAGATATTGCTTTGGACTTCGTTTGCTGGACAAAGGATTAGTAATCATACAGTAATTTCAAAAGGAATATGTCAGCTAGCTTGACTAAAGATGAAGTCAATGAACCATGAAGTAGTTAACAACAACAACAACAAATTGATTGTCCTTCAATCAAACAAACAGGAATTCAGTAGAGGAACCATCTTACCAAGTTTCTCAGAGATCCAAGTGGTGTCTCCAGTGGTCAAGGCAATACCAATTAGGAGGTTTTTTCCTTTCAGATAGCAGAAATTTAAATACCTGACAAGTCACTCTTTTGGTTGTTTTTACTTCACCTTCTGGAAAATGTAGTAGTGTTCTGTGATTTTGGGCATCTCATCGTTAGTGCTCACAAGTCTTATGAAGCAATAACTTAAAATCACCCACTCTTTAAAGGGGGAGGAAAAGAGCACGTGAGTTTTCTTGGGAGGAGGATCATGAAGATCATTCCTGTCTCAACTACGTGGCTTTACCATTTCACTCCAATTAGCAAGTTCGTGTGTTGGACTTGGAAGAATCAAAATGCAGAATTTTTGAGACTTGTAAGTTCAAGCAATCCTTTAGAAGTGTGAGTTTCCTTAGAAAAATACTGCTTTAAATTAAGAAAAGTTTTAAATTATTACTAAAACAGCATCTTATTTTCCCCACCTCTTTTTTAGCCCCATATCCTATAAGCAATATTAATTTCTCGCTTAAAACACACAGATTGAGATCTCCAGAATTGCTTTAATAGTTGTACCCTCCACAAGCATCAGTATGTTGAAGTACTTGATACCTCTGTAGTTTTTTCCTTAAACTTTCTTGCTCGCTAAGTATCTCAGCATGCTGAAATCTGAATTCTTACTCGTATTATTTGGACACTCATAAGAACAGTTTTCTCAAAGGAGGCGGCAATACTCTGCAGGCTAGGTCAGCAACGCTTGCCTGGTACAAACCAGCTTAGTCTAGAGCAGACCAGTAAATTGACGTTTGAAGCTGTTTGTGGTTCAGAGGGACTGAAACCATCCAGTTGCAGAATAGGTACTGGTATTTATTCTTCCATCACTCTTAATGTAAGAGATTTGCGGAATGAGGGACCAAGAAGATCAGCTTTATCAACCATTCAGGATGGAAAATAACGATTCAAGCCAAGCAAACCAAGGTGGAACGTGAATGAACCAGCCTTCTGTACCCAGCGGTAGTTTCTAGTCCTCTGAAGGTTGTAAGATAGACTCTAACTCAGGTGAATCCAATCTTTCTTTTTGTTAGATAGATTGATCTTCTGTTTAATGTGTAGGGTTTTTTCTGGCAACTGACCATGAAGAGAGCATGGTATTCATTTTCTAGCCTGTAGTTAATTTTGTGTGTGAGTAGCAGTATCTTGCTATAAGTAGTCAAATTTTCTTTTGTAGCAACAAAAAGATGTACCAAGTTATGTTTGTTCTTGACCATCAACATTAAGTCCCCAGCTATGACACGTTTGTGGCATTCTGATGGGCTGTTAATGCAACAGGAGAATCTTTGCGTCACCCTTCATGAGAGAACCTGGACTTGAATATAATGTGTGTGTAATTTTTAGAGTTTTAACATGTAAATAGAACATATTTGACCTAGGAGTAGCGGGCCGAAACCCCAGTACTGCTTGTGATGACTTCAAAGCGAACTAACACCACTGCACTGTTGGACTCTCCAGTGTACCTGCTTTCATATGAATTAGTGCTTTGTCTAATAGAGCAGCAATAACTTTCATTTGAATCTGTTTCAAAGGCTTCTGGCACTCAGACAGCAAACCCTTGCTCTTTAGATACAAGTGGAAACTTAATAGACCAAGGAGGGAAGCTGGTGGGTGTTACATCCAGCGATCCACTAGTAATTTCTCAAAGGTTTACCAGATGTATAGGTCTGTTTCTGCACTGAACAAGGAGTTATTCATTGAACTGAAGTTAACAACTTTAGGATGCTGAACTAGCAGAATACTTGAGTAGGATTAGTGAGCTATAATGTGGAAATGGCAAGCTTTGTAATATTTCTTTCTTGTTTAGAGATTTGTTTTCTGCTTGTTCTTAAAATTAAAAACTGGAGAAACAGTGAAATGAGGTGACTTTTAATACCTTAAGATATTTTTAAGAGAATGTTTTTATGCTGAAGTTCATACCCTTTCTCTCACTAACATGCAATTCATGTGCTGCTTGACTTTATAATGCAGGTTTGTAAGAGGTATGCGTGCACGCACACCAAGAATGTTTAATGTAAACACGATGCTATAGTTGAAATAAAATAGTACAAGAATTTGGGAGGTTTTTTGACAGTTAACACAATGCCAAATTTCTTACTATAGTGTTCAATGAAAACATGGGTATAGAAATCATAGATCTTACACAGAACCTGGAACCTTTAATTCCAGTTCTGGTGGATTCCATGTTTGCCTGACTTCAGCTTGACAAGTTTATTGTGCAGTTGTTTCACTTCATGAAGCAGTTTAATGAAACTGTCTCTCTTTGAATATAAGGCTGCTTTTTGTAGCTGTGTAAACAAATTCTCCTTGCTGTGATGGTAAGCAGTCTGAGGCAGCTAAAGTGGTTTGCATTAGCTGGAAGGAGGCGGCAAACTAAGCGGTGTTTGTTAGTTGGTTGGTTTCCTTACAACAAAGCATGTGTTGCTTAACTGACAACTGTGGAAAGGAGAACTCTTCACAGGGAGAAAACTTTTGTCAGTCATTCTCAATTGCTTGATTCTGCATAGCAGCAGCACTTTAGGTACCTACCTGCTATCGTTACCATCCATACGAGAACGTAAGTTATGGCAGAAATCCATGCTGCTGAAATCAGAAATGTCACCAGGAACCAGTTCCTCCAAAACTGCCTTCTGCAATCTGGTATAGTCAAATAGAATAGTGTAATAATGGGAAGGGATAGCACCCACAAAATTCTCTTCATGTCTGCTTCAGGCACGGTGAAGACGCTTGGATGATCTGTTGAAGAAAGAGTAGCTATTTTAAATGGCAGCGTGAGGTTTGAATCCACAGCGTGCAGTCGTATCGCTGTATGTAGTAAAAACTGCATCCTCAAGTTCTAGCTGTAGTCTTACCTAGTACCTACATCACACTGGACAAAACAAATCAAGTGTTTGTTACTACCATGTTGCCTCACTAGGAGGGAACTAAGGTGGATGAAAAATAAACTTTTCTTTAAAGGTTTAGACAAAATGTTTACCAAGAGTAAGTACCAACTGCTGGTTTCTTCCCTAAGTGAAGGGGAAACGAGATGATGTGTGGTGCCACCACAGCTATTCCTTCTGATAGGCGTATTCTGGGCTTTGAACCTGCCCTCGTCATAAGAAAACACTGTACATTAGTACAGTAGCAGTGTGTCTTTCACACAATACTGCATTTTACAGGCAGTGTTGCTGGGAAGTTTCAAACACGCACATCAGACTGATGGAGGTCTGCTGTTCTAATGTGACACACATGAGCAACTATCCTAGCACTCTTCTAGCACCTAACGTGGTAGAAATACCACCACTCTGATTTATTTAATGTTACACTGCAGATGAGAGTAATGATTTACCTGAATACTATGCTGGAGATCTTTTGTGAACAAAATCTTAACACCACCTCAGAATCTACTCTTTATTAGAAGTGATGCAGACAGACTGGCAGAGTGCTAGAGACAACTGTAGGAATTTACCGTCAGAGATTTCGTCAAGCCCGTGCAAACTCATTGAAAGTTGAGAGTAGTCCAGCTCATCCTGAAAAATTCCGCTGTCTGTTCTCGACTGTTGGCGAATTAGAGGTCCACTCTCCTCCCTCCATCCCACGAGTGGCTGCTGCTCAGCATTCTCTTCCATAGCTTTTGTAAAACACGTGCAGCAGGGACTGAACTTCTTCATGAGGTACTGGTTGATTTTAATGTCAAAACACAGTACCAGAATGTAACACCCATATATCAATAATAAGGATGCGCTTTCATACCTAGAGTGAAGAACACATTTTACACGACATGTAATATGAAAAACCTCAGCTCTCTAGCTCATTCAAATAGCTGGTGCATGGATGTCTGTGCAATGGAGTCTTCGTGTGGTTAGAGAGAGGGATAGTAGGTGCTATTCCGAGTTAGAAACGTCAGAGCTGGTGCTGGACCTGACTGGTTTGTTGGGGCAGCAGGAGTTTCCCTGTTGGTGGCAGAGTTAAACCATCAGATCATGATCTGCTTATGGCCAACAAAGGTGTTTCTTAGCAGTGATTCTGTCCAAGAAAAGGCTCAAAAGGAATAAACTACAAAGACCAATTGCTATGCCAAAACAGTTATGATAGTAACTGTGAAGTCTGTACAGACAAACCTATGCAGACCAAACGTTACAAACGCAGGGTTTGTGTTTATGTCATAAACTTTACACGCGTTACGACTTCTTACGTTTTTGAAAGCCAACAGGGTGTTTATTTCTGTTAGTGAATGGCAGTTCAGGCTACTTGAAGGTTGAGGGTTTTGTTTGTTTTTCAAAACGCTGTCTCACTAATCTCAGTCAAGGTGAACTCAGCACTGCTTGTGCTCTTACCAGTAAATTCTGTTGTCAGATATCATCGCCAGGACCGCTGCGACACTAATTGTATATGCCAGGCAGTCTCTAAACAGCGGCCAACAGGACAGCCTCGAAACCTGCAGATCACAGATTCATTACTTTCCTTAAACTTGTCTGTCATACTTCCACAAAGTGCTGTAAATGCTGCATCAATGTTGTTTCTATATTATGTATTAATTTAAGATTCTTAGGAATGACTTAAGTATGATATTTAACAAGTTAGTGTTTTTAAAAACTTTCATAAGTTATCTTAAAACTGATCACATGCTGGTTTTGCTACTAAATAATAAACTTGGCAGTTGTCATAGTAAGTGACTCTTGGCTTTTGTTGGCAAATCAGAAAGGATGACCGTGTGGCTCTTGGGAGCAGAATTATCAAAGAATTATCTGGTACATACCACGCTGGAAAACAGCCCACAGGCTGCAGAAATACCAAGAAGGTTGTAGATTGCTGATCCAAGGATGGTGCTCACGCCGATATCTCCCTTTGTCACGAAGACTCCTGTAAGGAAAATGACTCTGGTACGTTTCAGCTTGGCATGCAAGGAGAGGAACTGTAGATTCGGAGGCGTCAAAACCTACGTCTCTTACCTAGAAACGCAGTGACAAGCTCTGGAGCAGAGCTGCCAGCAGCCATAAAAGTTGCTCCAGCAACATCCTGAGAGAGGCCAAGGCCTGAGGATAGAGCAAAAGAATTGCTTAAAAAGTAAATACGTCAGCAGTCTGTACCCTCTACTTACGTTAGTATACAGTGTTAGAAGCTAGTGCAGTTAAACAGAATGAACTTTGCTTCCTTTTACACAGGTAATGCATTTATTTGAAATTGGTAAAACAATATATTGAAAAGATAGCTCCATTGATGGGGCTAATTAATTTCTAACTTTATTACAGAAATTAGTTTAAATACCTGAAAAGAAGTGCTGATAATAAAAGAGATTTGGGCGTCATCTTAAAATGTAAAATGGGCACGTGTATGTGGGCTTTAACTCTGTTTCACGTGGGTAATAACTGTGGGGAAATTCCTTGGACTCGAGTGTGATATTGCGACATGATCCATGTCCAGTCCGTCTGTCCTCCAGGGGAATCCACACCAGAAATAATAGCTAAATTCAAATGAGTGCTGCGATCTTAAAAACAACTTTTCACTCCGTATGGGCAGTGTAAGAGCCTGTGTCTTGCTTGAATGCAATGAGGTTTTTGTTCTGGTAAGTTGACTTTCTGAAATATAACTCGCTCTGTGGATCGAGTTCTGCACTCTAAGAACAGGGACATACGGTTAACTATGGAAAAAAATCTGAGACGTGCTTATTTATCATCAATAAAAAAGTACCAGCTCTACAGCAATGCTCAAGCTCACATTTTCTGTAAGTGTTCTGGTCTGGAGAGTGTTTTGTGGTGTTCAGGGATGAGTTTCCCTGGGGAATTTTCTTAATTCTTGGCAATGAAAAGCTGAACTCTCGGCCAAGACCATCATTTGAATCCAGTGGTCTGCTGAAGCCAGGGAAGTTTTTACAGGTTGATGGGATTTCACAGAATGGTTGTAACCATAGCATTCCTTTCTGTCCAGTGTCGTACCTTTAACCTGTAAACAGCAGCTCAGCCTGATGCTGCTTCACTACTTCGAGAGAAATGCAGACACCTGAGCAAGGAACTTAATGTCCACGTTTTAATATAGGGACACTTTTGGGTTCTGGGTTTGGATGTCCCATGTTCAGTCTTTCCCCCCTCTGCCATACTACTATGGACACACAACTGCTACCCAAAGTTATATCGTGGCTTTAGTTAGTACTGAGGAAGTTCCAAGATTTTCCTTCAGGCATGAGAAAACAAATTTTAAATGAATGCCCATGCAGACCGGAATCAGATTTTTTCTCAATATAATATTGACACATTGTATCAAATTAGATATTGTACTGCTAAGTCTCAATGCACAGAGACTTCGAAGTTTCTTTAGTTTTGTCTCCAGAGCACTCCAACTTTGAAGCTTTTAAAGAGAATGTTCACCAAGCTCCTTAGTTTTGCAGGAGAAAGATCAGGACGTTCACTTACATTCACTGATGATCTCTAGAGAAGGAAGGAAGTAATCATCGCACACAATGGACACGGCCAAAAACATGTAAAGTATAATTATGAAATAGATAACAATTCCTCCATCCTTTCTCTCCTGCGGTGTAAAAAATCCTTCAGGAAACTCCGACGAAGAAGAAAGGACACAACCCGTCCCGTTTTCTGAAAATTGAGTACAAAGGCGTTACAGGTCCTGGTACCTCTCCCTTTTTCAGGCTATAGGAGTTCTGTGGATTGCAGCTATAACGGGAGACTGGCTTCAGAGGCTTTCTGTCTCCCCAGCAGATCTATCTGCATTCGGGACAAGGGCAGCAGCAGCGCCACCGATAAAGCCGCGGCAGCGTCACCCGAACGCTGCACACCTGGGTGCGGAGGTACGACAGCCCGCGGCCGCCCCGCCCCGCCGCCCGGCTCCCTACCTGCGTCCGCGGCCGGGCTCTGGGCCCGCGCT
>NW_010186721.1:4351-4625 GCF_000695765.1 Mesitornis unicolor | reverse complement strand
TCCCTGTCCCTGCGCTCCCCGTCTCGGCCAAGTCTCTTAATCTTTTTTCCAGTGGCCCTTTTCCAGGGCTCCTTGAACCACGGCCAGCTCGCCCCTTGGCTTCCTAGGGTGCAAGGAATGCGCCCCCTCCTCCCCAGCCCCTTGCCCACCCAGGGGCCTGAGCCAGCACCCACGGGTGCCCAAACTGGGCAGAGGGGCCCGGTGCCCGTCCTCCACGGCTCCCACGGAGAGGGCGCAGGGGCTCGCAGGGGGGGGCAGGCTGTCGCTCGCTCGG
>NW_010186721.1:3998-4281 GCF_000695765.1 Mesitornis unicolor | reverse complement strand
TTCTTTTTTTTCTGCTACAGACCTTTTTGGTTTGATTGCTAAACCAGTAAAAAGTTGGGGGAAGAGACTGGGAGCAGCCGCCCCCTTCCCTCAGCTCCTGGGTGCGGAGCAACTTTCTTTTTTTTCTGCTACAGACCTTTTTGGTTTGATTGCTAAACCAGTAAAAAGTTGGGGGAAGAGACTGGGAGCAGCCGCCCCCTTCCCTCAGCTCCTGGGTGCGGAGCAACTTCATGCACCCAAAAAATCAGTGGCAGGGGGGACCCACCCCCCCCCCCCCCCCCCT
>NW_010186721.1:3662-3886 GCF_000695765.1 Mesitornis unicolor | reverse complement strand
GAGTCACGGCCTCCAGCAGGCACAGCTTTCGAAGAGTTAAAAAAGAGACGAGAAACAACAGCAAAAGGAAAAAAAATGAGTAATTTGGGGTTGGTTTTTTTTTGGTTGTTCTGTTGTTGTTTTAAATGAGCATTAAGGAACTGCAGGCCCAGGAAGGGATGTGGCAGAAACGTCCCTGCTCCGAGAGCCGTCCCCTCCCTGAGCCACTGATGGCTGTGAAACCC
>NW_010186721.1:3376-3604 GCF_000695765.1 Mesitornis unicolor | reverse complement strand
GGTGTAAGCACCCATTTTTGCCACCCCAGCCTCTCCGAAAACCTCAGCTCATACCCATCGGGGCAGCAACCACCCCCGTGCGCAGCCGCATCCCCCTCACAACGCTCTTCGTGCCTCAGTTTCCCTCCCTGCTAAAGGCCTCGTCCCCCAGCACTGGGGGGGCTGGTGAGCCCCCCAAGCTGTGGTGGGTGGCAGTGGTGGGGCTGCCCCGAGGTGCAGGGTGCGACG
>NW_010186721.1:3003-3339 GCF_000695765.1 Mesitornis unicolor | reverse complement strand
CCCCCCCCAGGACAGAGCATGGAGGGGACGGGGAGGGAAGTCTTTAATTTTTCCGTCTTCAAAAGATGAATGTTCATGGGTCCCTTTTATTTTCTTTTTTTTTTTTAAATAAATGTCCATTTCCTTCTTTCCTTTTTTTTTTTTTAAATTTTTTTTTTTTATTATTTACAGAAATAGCTCGTGACTCATCAAAATCTTCTACCAGAAAATCTAAAACAGTGGGGTC
The DNA here is from genome assembly GCF_000695765.1 of Mesitornis unicolor. NCBI lineage: Eukaryota > Metazoa > Chordata > Aves > Mesitornithiformes > Mesitornithidae > Mesitornis > Mesitornis unicolor. The sequence continues at coordinate 3,113 of NW_010186721.1, read as the reverse complement.
ATTCACTGCGAACCCAGCGCCTCTCTCCCCACCCCAACCCTGCACAGAGGGGTTTGAGAAGAGTTTTATTTTGTTTAGCCGTTTTTTTTTCGTGCTCGCCCAGCGCCTGG
>NW_010186721.1:2608-2882 GCF_000695765.1 Mesitornis unicolor | reverse complement strand
TTAACCCACAGCGGCTTGGACTGGGGATTTTTTCTTTTAGCTCCCTTATTTATTGTTGTATTGGGATCGCGTGCGTTTGCTCTTATTTATTTATCTATTTTTCCCTTTCGAAACTGCAAAGGGATAAATGCCGGGAATGTTGCAAAACCCTCTTTGAACTGCAACGGTCGGGGCTTAGCGCTAAACCCTGCAGTCGGGAAGGTCAGGGAGGTTTTTGAACTGGTTTAAAGCTCTGTGTCCCTCCATCTTCCCCAGGCGGGGCAATGGGGAGTTA
>NW_010186721.1:2057-2500 GCF_000695765.1 Mesitornis unicolor | reverse complement strand
AGCAGACGCCAGGGTTTGTGAATGTGGGTCAGCGCACTCGCACACCTACAGAAATGGCCTTGTTTTCCAAAATACGGCCGGCTCCCGCGGCGGGCCTGGGCGTATCGCGGGATTAATCCAGGTGCAATCACTGCGGGATGCATTTAAACACTTCACGGTGCCCCCTACCCCAATCCGGTCCACCCCAGCACCCTGCTGAAACTGCTCAGGGGGGAGTTTTTGTTAGAGGGGGCACCACTTTGGGGAAAAAACCACTTGTTTTTGTAGAAAACGCTTGTACTTGGCATCGCTGAGCAAACTGCAACCCCCACAAGAGACCTCGCTGGATGAGTTCACACCTTCCTGCTCGCCTCCATCCCCGGAGCTTTCCAATACCAGGATGGGGCTGGACCCCTGGGACCACCGTGCCCAGAGGGCGTTGGAGGCTCGGTCACGGCCGGTGG
>NW_010186721.1:580-2016 GCF_000695765.1 Mesitornis unicolor | reverse complement strand
CAGTTTTTTTTTCCAGGGCCTTTCATGGGAGAGCGGCACTGGGGCCTCTCGGATGCTGCGGTGACGTTCTCGAACCGTCCCTGCGACGCAGCGTGCGAAGGAGAGGTCGGGGAAGGCTGGGCCTGGGTTTGCTCTCGCCAAATTTCACCTCTTGCTGCTGAATGAACGTGGGATGCGGCAGAGGATAAACCCCGATGGGAGGAGGCAGCGGGGAGGCAGCACGGGGTGCGGGCAGGCGTCTCAGCCACCTTCACACCATGCTGAGATGGGATCCATCCTGCCCAGGCTCATGGGGAAGGGGCTGAGTCCCCGGGCACCGGGAGCAGGTACGGGGGCAGCATTTTGCCTTACAGGACACAGGTGGTGGAAGAAAGGCGGGCATAGATTAATTTTGGGAGGTTGGACCCTGTCTTTGGCTTGGGTGCAATCCCTTTCATTTGGAGGGGAGCGGTGCTGCCCCTCTGAGGTGTCCCTGGTTGGGATGCGGGGGGCTCGGTGGGGAGGTCCATGGGCCCACCTGGCTCTGCGGCTTCATGGCCAATGTTAAGCACATGGCACCCATGGTCCCAGCTCCATCCTTCCCCAGGCAGAGCATCACCCACCCACCCTCCTTCTTCAAGGCCATCCCAGGGCCGTGGGGTCCTTCTTGCCTCAAGCTCCTCTGTCTGGTGGCACCGCATCCCTCGGGGCTGCCCAGGAGGAGCGAGGGTGCGTCCGCTCCGGGGTGTCTGAGCAGGTAAACAGGGAGGAATGTGCGGCGGCAGCGCGTGGGGCTGGCGTGTTCCTGGTGTGACTCACAGACACTGCCTCAGAGCCCGGCGATGCTGGCACACCCCGCGGTCCCGCTCGCCGTCACCGGCACGGCCGGCTCCATGCTCGGACACTGGTTTAATGAACCCTGGTGGAAAGCTGGACGGGTCCTGCTGGGAACGCGGCCAGCGGAGCAGTGTTGGGTGAAGGAAATGAGGCAGCCGCCCTCCTGTGGGGTGACCTGCGCCGCGGTGACCTCCTTGGGGACGGGGGCGTCGCGGTATCCAGCGATGCTTTGCCTTTGGTGCAATGATGCGCAGAGAAAGGCGCTCTGCAGATGGGGAGGAGGGTGCATGGCCCTGCACCCTGTGCTGTACCCACCGCCACCCGGGCAGGGAGCACTGGGGCTCTGCCCGTGTCAGGGTCCCCGTTTTCCGTGATGTGGCCGCAGCGGTGACATCTCAGCGCCTTTCTCTTACCGAACACTGGACACACGGTGCAGGAGGCAGCCCCAATGGCACCAGGGTGATGGCATCCCCTGGCAGGAAAGCAGTGGGATGTGGGGAGGCACCAGGGGCCTTCCCGTGGCTCCAGCCCTGCTCTGGGAACCCGGAGCTGTAGCTTTGGATTGCAAAACGGAGCTGTCACGCAGACCCCCGATGTGTCACCCCCCGGGTGACCAAGGG
>NW_010186721.1:0-549 GCF_000695765.1 Mesitornis unicolor | reverse complement strand
GCGCCCCCCCCGAGTCCAGAGAGGGCAGCCCCTGGTGCTGTTGGCTGGTTCAGCTCCAGGCTTGTGAGTCCAGAGCCATTGCAGCTTCTTTTCTGTGCTCTGTGCTATGCTGGGCTTTTTAAATGCAGGCAAACAGCAGTGTTATTAAAAAACCCAACTTTGACAGTGTCCCGCTGGGCCCTGCATGACGCTCTGCACGAGGACAAATCCTCCTGGGGACCCTGCAGGGACACAGCGCCCCAGCAAACACGGCGAACCCTGGGCTGGCCCACTTGGGGCCCAACTTCGGTTTCACGCCGTCGCTCTCAGGGCTGGTGACGGCAGTGACGCTGTCACCTCCCAGCCCAGCACCTCCGGGCATTGCCCCAAGGAGCTAAACCTCATTTATCAGCTGGGGAAACTGAGGCAGGGAGGGGTGAGGGAGGCAGAGGTGAGCAGGACCTCATTTACCGCTTGGGGAAACTGAGGCAGGGAGGGGTAGGGGAGGCAGGGACTTTTCCCAGGAGGTGTCAGCAGTTCAGGAACAAAAGCACCCTCTTTGTGTCCCTG
>NW_010186720.1:7398-15269 GCF_000695765.1 Mesitornis unicolor | reverse complement strand
CAGAACTGCCTCCCAAGGAATTCTGCCAACCGATTCTCTAAACAGGCCAAAGTCCGCCCACCAGAAGTCCAAAGAGGCAGTTCTGTTAGCCCCCCTCCTAGCCTCTCCAAGGACTGAAAATTCTATCATTTCATGATCACTATGCCCAAGACAGCCTCCAACCATTACATCCCCTACAAGACCTTCTCTATTAGCAAACACCAGGTCCAGCAGGGCACCTGCCCTTGTGGGCTCCTTCACCAGCTGCGTCAGGAAGTTATCTTCCACACACTCCAGGAACCTCCAGGACTGTTCCCTCTCTGCTGTATTATATTTCCAGCAGATATCTGGGAAGTTGAAGTCCTCTACAAGTACAAGGGGAAGCAATCGCGAAACTTCTCCCACCTGCCTATGGAATATTATATCTATCTCTTCATCCTGGCTTGGTGGTCTATAGCAAACTCCCACCATGATATCTGACTTTATGGCCTTGTAAATTGTCACCAAGTTCACTGTAAAACATTAAGAATCCCACAGAAACTTATATTATTTCATTTATGACAGGTGTCTTGCTTTTATTTTTTTAAGTGGGATTTTATTTTCATAAGGCTTTGTCTGAAACTGGCTCAGTTCTTGCACCTAACTGCTTAAATGGAAGTGTTAACTCATAAGACAGAGAGACTGAGACTGTTTAGCTTGGAAAAGAAGAGGCTTATGGAAATCTTATTAATGTCTACAAATACCTTAAGGGAGGATGCAAAGAAGATGGTCCCAGGCTCAGTGGTGATATGACAGGACCAGGGGCAGTGGGCACAAACTGAAACACAGGAGGCTCCCTTTGAACTTCAGGAAACACTTTTTCACTGTGAGGGTAACTGAGCACTGGCACGGGTTGCCCATACTGGTTATGAAGATTCCATCTTTGGAGATATTCAAAAGCTTTCTCGATGTGGTCCTAGACAGTCTGCTCTAGGTGGCCTTGCTTTACCAAGGAGGGTAGTCCAGATGACCTCCAAAGGTCCTTTCAACTTCAAACCTTCTGTGATTCTGAGATTCTGTGAAATGTACCTACAGTGGTCAGATAAATGGCATCAGTTCTGTTTCAGGAAAAAGTATAATTGAATAGGAAAAATGAATTACACATTTTCTCATCTGTTCTGTGGTCTATATGATGAACAACCATTTAGAAAACTGTGAACCTGAAATCACAATGCCAATCAAGGGCCAGCCTAAGACATTCAAGAGAAGTAGGCATCTAGCATTTAATGGCTTCTAGCTAAAATTGCAGTGTGAAACACATTTTTTTAAACCGCAGTTTTCTCTAGTAATCTGTGAATTGGATTATGTTACCTTTTCTGTAACAAATCCTAAACTGTACGGGAAGGAACATATTCAAACCCAAAGTGAAGCCTGAATTCTGGAAAAACATCCATTATCTGGCAGTAGGAAAAGGCTAGTACCTCAGAACAAATATAGTCAGGATCTGCTCAATCTAGAAGGGGCAAACAAGTAACACTAACTTTTTTCCTTTTCAGGCTCATTAACTTTATTTAGCGTCTGTTCTCCACTGTTCACTGATCATTAAAGAAATACGAACTCCTGAGGACACTTCTTATACCTGGAAAGAATGACGAAGGAAAGTGAGCAATGTCAGATATACCAGTTGAAAATCTAAGCTGCACTGTTATTTAAAATTGTTACTCAAAAGTTATGCCACCTGAAAAGCCTGTCTGTTACTGTTTAACTAGATTGTAACTTTGGAAAACCCTATAGCAATTAGTGTCTTAGAAAAATAATCTTCAAAGATCTTCAGACTTTCTAGGGTGCTGTGTAACAGAAGTTATGCCACTGTCTAAAACTGAAAATACTGTTTGAAGAACTACCTGCACTGCTACCCCCAATATATTTTAATTTCATCTTTAAGTGAATTTTAAACACCATGTGTTGATTTTCAGTAGGACAGGCAGAGTTGTGATTATTGTGCCCAAACTCATTTTGAAAGGAAGCATGCTTACTGCCTGTTTTTTCATGTGTCTCAGACAAAACGGATAAAGAAAAGTGATATTTCTGAGATGATTCAGAGACAGGTTGTCTGCTTAATTGTACCTTGTTTGTTTGGTTTTTTTAATGCTACATTTCTGGCTGATTACTGTAGAAGTTTGGAATGTAGGAAAAGTTACAGTGGCAAATAAGTTCTCTGCTTCATTAAAATTACAGCCAATCTCTGGAGAATTGTTTTTCAGAATGTTCTAATGCCCAACACAAGTTTTCAGAAAGTGACCCACTGTGAGAAGTAACCAAGCACCTGAAAACAATAATGACTCTTTTTAATTTTTTAATTTTCAATAAAATTTTTCAATTATATTTTTATTTTATGACAGTAAAATCAGGGAGAATCTCAGATGTCTGGCACTCGTCAAGATTAAGAGTATACTTTGTCAAACTGGAGAGCTGAGGTAATCCCAATGGCACATCACAAGATATTTCTGATGCTTAGAAAGTTTCAGATTAAAAGTATGAACGATTATTTTGTTTGTGGTGAAGACTAGACTGAGTGTACTTACACTGTCTGATACTTCATGAAGCTTTTAACTTGAGAATGTTATAGTGCTGGCAGCATTTGCAAATGAACAATGCCATCAACATTTTATCTGTTCTTATGCACCAGTGTTAAAATCTCATTACGGTCTATCATCTGGTGCTGCACGTACTCTGAAAATATTGCCACAACACTTGAATAGGATGGAAGTCAGATCAAGGAATTCAGTATTTATTCCTGAGAAAAATGAAGACGTCTGTGTAGCAATTAACTGCATTTTCAGTGGTTCAAGTTTGAACAATGACTCAACATACTAAAATTTAATATCATTTCTAAAACATCTTTTATTTATTTTTAGTGGGGTTGCTGGCAGACACCCCTGGAACACCAGCAGTCTGGGAAATATCCCATGAGAGATATACTTGGATAGAAATTGAAAAAAATATAAATGAATATGTAATTAAGTTAATCAAAACCCGCTTCTCTGCAGCTCTGAAAGCCAATGTATAGTAGAGTCATAAGTGAAGCTAGTAAATGTATGTTGGCCTTCTTCCAGGTCTTGCAGTTTACTCCTCTTTTAATGCTGAGATTTTCTTTCTCTCTCAACACACACACACGTCAGTAAGGACTATATCATACCTAATTTCTTCCTCTATAGTAATCTCTTCTTTCCTTCCTTCTTTTCCCTCTAAAGTCATGAAAGCTTCTTTGTCTATTGTCTGTTCAGTTCTGAGTTTGTTGAGAGGAGTCAGAGCCCAGTCATTCTTCATTACCTTATATAATGTGCTCAGCCCAGTATTGTAAGAGTGGTGCTCTTAAAAGCACAGGATTTAGAAACATAAATTCTGATAATAGTTGTTGACTCTTCTGTTTATAAAATAGACCAGGATATTTATTTTTTACTATTGGCATTTCACTAATATTGTGTGGAAGTTCCTTTATGACTAAACCTGTATTTTTAAAAAAAGATGTCTAACTTAGAGAAGCTCAGAAAAAATACCTTCATTGTCAAGGGATTTCTGTAGCAAATGAACAGCTAGTACTAAAAAGTCAAAGTGAAAATTAGTAGGAGGATTATCTTAAATCCAGCAGTATGTTAAGACAGACCTGGCTATACAATAGAAAAAAATAAGAAGTAGTAATGCTCTAGGTGCAAATGCCTGGTGTTTCATTTCTCCTACTAGCATGAATTTCATACAGTGGAATGCCTTAAGGACTGACAATGTTTTATTGAAGTAAAGTTTCCATCAACAGTGGTAGGATTAGATTTTTTTTTAAATCTACCTCTATGGTGACAATTAAATAAATGGTCTACTTTATTTCACAAGTGAAGCAATGTGGCAAAAGCTTGAAATAATTACTAGAGGCTCCAGTATGTGTCAGGAAGTTATCTTCCACAGAATCGAGGAACCTCCTAGTATGTTTCCTTTCTGCTGTAATGCATTTCAAGTAGACATCTGGTAAACTGAAGTCCCCCACAAAGATGAGGGCTAGTGATTGTGAGAATTCTGCCAGCTGCTTACAGAATATTTAATCTACTTTTTCATCCTGGTTGTGTGGTCTATAACAGACTCCAAAGATGATATCTGCCTTGTTTGCCTTCTCCCTGATTCTTACCCGTAAACACTGAACTATATAATCACCAACATTAAGCTTTAGACAATCAAAACACTTCCTAACATACAGGAGTATCTCACTGTCCTGAAGAAGAGTTTATAGCCATCCTTTGCAGCGCTTCAGTTGTGAGAGTCATCCAACCATACTTTCATAATGGCAACTATACAATATTTTTCCTGCTGCACAATGGCTTCCAAGTCCTTTTGTTTGTTGCTCATGTGCGTGCAGTGGTGTAGGTGCACTTAAGCTGGGCTACTGATCCATCCACCTTTTTTGGAGGAAAATCCCTAGTTCTTACATGACCATTCTCAGGTGCTTCTATGGTTTCTAACATAAAAAAAAACCTTGCATCTTTGCTGCCACATGGATCTCCATTCCCTTCCTCCACTGAGATGGCAGACTGAAGGACCTTGCTAGAACACCATCCTTAAAATATCGATGTGCTGCCCTCAGGCTTATCACTAGCAAGCCTGGTTTTATCCCCTCCCCCCTTCAAATCTAGTTTAAAGCTCTTTCAATGAGCCCTGCTAACTCCTGTGCAAAGATCCTCTTCCCTCTTTGAGATAGGTGTACCCTGTCTGTTGCCAGCATGCCTGGTGTCATGTAAACTGACCCATGATAAAAAACCCAAAAATTCTGCTGATAACACCAGTCTCAGAGCCAGATATTGATCTCTTGGCTCTTACTGTTTCTTCCCTCATCATTTCCTGCAACTGGATGAACAGAGGAGAACACTACTTTTGCTCCTGATCCATTAACCAGTTGTTCCAAGTCCCTGAAGTCTCTCTTGAGTGCCCCTGGACTTCTTGTTTCAACTTCCTGGCTGACAACCTGAAAAATCAATAATGGTTAATAATCTCAGGGCCGTACTAAGATAGGGAGCTTTCTCTTCACATCTTTAACCTTGGCTCCAGGGAGGCAACATACTTCCCTAAGAAGTGTGTCTGGTCTACAAATTGGACATTCTGTTCCCTTCAGAAGTGAGTCTCATATGACAATGACCCATCCTTTTTTCTTTATGGAAGCAGTTTTGATGCGGGGTGTAGGTCAACTTAACCTCAGTGACACCTCCAACCTAGATGGACCATCATCCTCATTATTATTTGGTTCCACTTGCAGAGCATCATACCTAATATGCAAGGGGACTTTGGAAGGTGGGGTATTCATGGAGGAGATTCATCTGCTGCACTGGGTAGGATCTTGTCACAGTTGTCCCCTATGCCTTATGCTACTGTTTTCAGCCAGGCAGAAACGGAATCCTCATATCATTTATCCTGGCTGCATGTGAGGCCTATTCCAGGGAAGGTAGGGTGTGACTTCAGAGGTCAATCTCCCTTTCAAACTCTCTGACACTGCTCAACCTACTCACTTGAAGCTCTGTCAATAAGTGGAAGAGTTCATTTACCTGGGCACACCTCCCACAGGTATGTTTACTGCTGCTGTCCAGTACTAGTGTAAGAGTAGGGGACACCCTGCATCCTGATGCTGTGGTGGCAGTGTGTTCCCACTGAAGCTCTGTGAAGCTGTGACAGTCATGGTGGATGCAGAGCTTAGAGAGTCCATGTCTCTCTGCTAGATGGATACCACTACTACCTGATCGAGCTGGCAGGGTTGCATTTCCCCTCCTGTATGCCCTTCCACGTGAACTGCTGTGCAAACTGCCACACCACATCCTTTCTAACATGCCACATCCTGTTTTCCCATCCTGTTCATGGCAATCCTGGTTGCTGGCACTTTCTAAGGGTTTCTTTTACATGTGGAGGGGAGGCTTGGCTGCTGTTGCTCCTGGCCCCACCCAGGTCTTGTCAGCTGCTGTCATGTGAATTGGAGGCTCCTGGGTGGGGTCTCTCCACTCCCCTGAGATTTTCCCAGTTCAGGAAATCTCTCTGTGCCCTCTACTGATGATCATGCCAGCACCAGAGCTGCTCACCTTAGCAACTGATTTTCTAGTGAAGGGATCAGAACAATTAACATAGTGAGAGAATATCAAGTTCCAACTCATAAACCTAGATAAAAATATTTAAATTAAGCTTGTAAATTTAGGAAAAGTAGCACTATCCTTAATTCTAGAATAATAAGTCACATACTGTGTCTTCTCAGCATCTGTAAATGGGCAGATGTAAATGGAATCTGAAAAAAGTCCAAAGAACATGTAGGCTGAAAAATTATTTTCTAACTGCAAACTTTTGGAGTCTGAGTACTTTTATGTCTGAACATTTTTCTTTCCCTTCCCTGAATTTCACTTCCCATCTTATGTCTGCAGATACGATCTGAGTACTCAGCTGGAATCCAGAATAGTTTGCTGAGATCAGGATCCCCAAAAGTCAAAGGGAATTAATGAAAATTAGAAGAAAATTGCCACCCTTATCTCCTTCTGCTTCGTCTTCAGCATAAACATTGGATCCTTTCAAATGTCTAGTCTGTGATTTATTTGACTACTGTAATTCCTATACGTATATGTCTACAGTATGAACTAGTTACCATAAAGTTTATTTATAGTCATGGGTGTTCTCATCCATGGAACCCAGGACGTGATTCTTCACAACCTAAAGCTGAAAATTAAACCCCAAAAATTTTTACTGTACTCTTCTGGCAAGGAAGGAAATTGAGACTCTTAGATCAGATACATATGCATACAATACAGGTGTTAAAATTTAGTGAAATGAATGCCATTCTTCAAGATTATGAAGATGATCAAGATGCTTAGGAAATCTTGCAGTCAGTGAAACACCTGAGTAAGAGATGTGTATTTGACCAAAGCTCTTTTCTTATGCTTAACTGGTGATTATTCCACACATGAGCAACTTACTTGAACAGAAGGAAGTTTGTTAACATAATCTCTGGGTTTTCACCCTAAACTGGGTAATAATCTGGTCACAGACTTTCCCCCCCCTCCCCCCAAGAAGTATTTTCACTAGTTTTTACATCCATAAGCTGAATTTATAAGGCATAGTTCCCAATGTTAGACAAACCTAAATGTTAAAAGTCCTATTTCTGCTTTCAACATGGTGGTGTTTTTAAGCTTCTGTCACAATGGCTAAGTATATAAAATAGATGCATTTATATGTCATATATCCCATGCCTCCCCAATAAATTATAAACATAGGATGATCAAAGAAGAAATAGTAAATTAAATAAGTCATAGAATCATAGAAACATTTAGGTTGGAAAATATCTTTAAGATTACTGAGTCCAACCGTAAACCTAAACCTGCCAAGTCCACCACTAAGCTGTGTTTCCAGGTCACACTGCATGCTGCTAAAATAATGTTTAATGCTTCACAGCTTACATCCCCTCAAAAAAAGCATCAGATCACAGCTACTGGACTTGCGTTATTATTTATTTTGAAGAAGAAGAAGACAATGACAACAAAGAAGAGAAGGATCTTCTATTAGTAATCTGTTTAATGTTCAAATCCAAGAATGAGTGTCACTGAATATCTCTAAGCACTGCAAGACTACACACGACCCTTCAACTTATACCTCTATTCTTTGTTCACTGAAGACAAAAGTGATCAGAAGGTGTTTCCATTCAGTGTCAATTTAATGACTGGACATGTAGATGTCAGGATATTTTACAGTAGCTGACTTCAAGGTCAGCAAACTTCACAAAGAGTGAACTGCTTAGTCTAAAGATCAGGGAGACATCAGCTTGTGCTGTTGCTGTGTTTTTCTGAGCAAAGGAAGGATTTGTTGAGGAAAATGTTGATATTTAGGCAATAAATTCTTCTATTCCT
>NW_010186720.1:0-7367 GCF_000695765.1 Mesitornis unicolor | reverse complement strand
CTGCAATCAGTATACCATAAGAAGAAAGCAATTCATTGCAAGAATGAATTCTAAGCACAGTTGAAAGACTTTGACAATCTCAGCAAATCCCACAGATATAATTTTGGCCACCATTTATAGTACTAACAATTATTTACAACATTACTTGTGTCTATCCTGATACTTCTGTTACACATTGATATTTCCTGACCAAGTATTTCATACTAGAGGTAACAGAGTAAGCACAGAAGAGGTGAATTGTGAAATCACACTTACATCTGCAACCCTTTGGCAGTGAAATGTTTTAGTGAATAGACCAAAAGTGTGAAACTATATGCAGATATGTCATGATGAATGTATATGCTTGACTTTTCTGGCCTTGAAGGCCCTGTGAGACCTTCACAGTACTTTACTTCACCAGGATGATTAAGGAAGAAAAAAACTCCAGCACATAGATATGTATTTACCATAAAATTCTTAAGGAGATATAAATAATCTCAGCTCAAGATACTGTAAAGGACTACTTAGCATTTTGCTTATGATTTTACATAATTCATCTAAATATAGTTAATTGCAGAGCAGATTTATTTTTGTTGTGTGTGACATTTTCAGATAGTAGCTTGATCACTTTGTTTCATAATGATATCCTGCATGTCTATTTTGGTGTATCTGTAGAACTGGAATCAAACTACCTTTTCTATTCTTGCATTTCAAAGCCTCTGGTGTCTTTTCCAGTCCTGGATGTATGACTGTAGTATGTATGTCTATATATATAGACACAGATATAATATATACACATTTATAACACGATTAGATCAATACTTAGGTCAAACAGCTTTTCGTATTTTTTTAATAATATGAGTATTCAGGTAGGCTAATCTTTCAACTTTTCAAGCAGATAGTCTATTTTCTTTTCAAACTTTATTCCCTTATGGCATTCCTTTCAGAGCTGAAGTCACTGAAACATATGAGCATGTGCTTAATTATGATTGTGCATTTAGGTCCATTCTTACTCAACTAATCCTTTAAGACTATGCTTAAAATTAAAAAGTATATTACTAAACTGACCCCTTTTGCAGAAGATGATGATAAGTTTGTACTTCTTAAGACTCTTTCTACTACAGAGACAGATTCACTTAAGAAGAAGAAATTCTCTGATTCGGAGGAGGGAGTAGAGATGTGCCACCATAACTTATTTTTAAAGCCAGCAGAAACAATTGTAACTATTTTCCTACCATTTATTTTGAGTTTTAGCTGAATGTTTATTAGATAATATTCAAGAATCATTTTATAACCGCTGTCGTAAAACTGATTCAAAGGGCATATTCAGTAACGGATGCTAGGTGTTCTTTAGGAGATCATCCCTTGAATTGCTGCTACTTAGAGGACATAGTAAGGTATATTGTATCCCAGTTTAGTAAAGACTTATGTATCTTAATTTATTATCTTAAAATGTAAATATTAAGCTTCTTTACTGTTGTTTCTTAAAGGTGTGAGGCATATGTAATAGTACTCTGTCATTTCTCAACCCTCCTTTTTTATTCCAGACTAAGCACTTAAATCCACTAACCAATTTCAAGCAAATGTAAAAGAAAGCTACAAGTCTCAAAGATGTAATTTTCATAGATAAGTCATGAAAATAGGCAGCTCGAGCAAATAAAGTCTCTCTTAATGTCCCACTAGCAGAAATCCTACAGGTCCTTATCAGGCATCATATCATCCGAAGAGGTGTTCAATGTAACTAAGCCTTGTTGTCTCTGAACTTCTCCATTAATCCTGCTATTCATGAAATGTATTTCTTCACAGTACCAGTGCTATTTCTGGGGCATATCTGGGGTTCTTATAGGCTAAACTATTTAAAAATGGATTCAAAATTTCAGCCAGTGTGTTGGACCATATCATGCAAAGTGCCAAACCCATCATTCTCATTGACAGTTCCTTGCTGAACCAGATCTTTCATTTATTTTTATATAATCCAAGCGGTCCATCTTTCTATCACAGGCATAGTAAGCATGAATACATATCCCCTCTAGACACTCCCACATCACAAAATGCATAAATCATTTTTTGAGTGTCTGTAAGTGCACAGCTCCTAGTGTAGAAACAGAAACCTATTAAAGAATCATTAAGAAATTCAAGTCAAATATTCCATTGAAAGAGTACTCTATAATAAAAATGTATTTATTCCCATCCTATGATACCATTGCAGGCAAACGTTATGTCTGCTTTCTTATTCATGCCAGTTCTACTTCATTAAATGATTACAGAAATAATGTCTGTTTTATTAACAGTTCTGCACTGTGAAAAGAAAGAGAAGATGGATAGAGTATCTGAGGATAGTGGCAAGAATAAAACAGTGGTTTTTTTTCCTCCCACAATCTACAGTGTATACTGCATATAAAGATATAAAGGCAATGCATAGAAATTACCACAAAAGGAGCTAAATCTGTTTTCAGAACTTTGCTTAATGAGGAAAGGAAAGGCTGGTAGGGGAAGGAGAGAAGGGAAAAATATTTCCAGAAGCAGTTAAACTAAAAAGCTTGATTTTTTACCTGCAGTCTGCCAAGCCATCGTTTTCCTGATATTTTGATGACTCTTCTTATATACCCTTTATATTTTGCTAGGTAAAAGTTACAATATGCTGTGACTTGTTTGGCTGTGTCCCTGTGCTGAATGGCCAGCTGGCAGCTAATTCACAGAATAACTTTTCAAAATGACCAGATTTAGGCACTGAATTCGACTTCCCTTACCAAGCTTGCAAAATTAATTTAGTTCTCTCCATTTCACTCAGCTGCCACTTTTCATAAATAGAATACTGACTTCATGTTTCTGAGATTGCTATTCTTCTGTCAAATCTTGTTGAGACTGACCAGAGAGTTCAAAAGTAGCTGTCATCTGTGATAGATGAAGACAGGGCACAATCATCTAAGTCTTGTTTCATATGGAAACTGAATGCTAAAAAAAGAACATGTTAGCTGAAACAGAAGTATTTTATATTGCACTTTTGTAAACTGATGTATTTGTCAGTGCTATGATGCAATAAATATGACCAATCATGCAAACTTTAATGTCACAAAGGGTTAAATTTTCCTTGCAGAACAGTGTGATGTGGAAGTGAAGCAATATAATGGAATAATTGGTGAATATTCCAAACAGTAAATTAAGCCCTTTCAGCACTGGCGAATAATAAATAACTACATCTGAATATGCTCCTTCTTATGTCAATAGGGTTATTGTCCTGTTTTAGAGACAGAGAAAGTCTTAGATACAATAATTACTGAGTAATAATTGTTATGGCTTCCTACCAATTTATATGGAACTCTGTCAGAATTCTCATCTATCATGAAGCTTCATAAAAAATAATAGATTTTTTAAACATCTTTATACTTAAAATAACCTGTCATTGCTTTGTGTCAAAAAAAGTACAACTTAACAGGGAAAAATTTACTAATAAATAGATGCCTGTCTTCTAAAAAACTGTCATAATTTGGCAAGGGGAAAAGCCTATGTACTTGAAAGTCTGTAACTAATGAAACTAACCATTGGGCAGAATAGAAAAAAACTACGAGCACATTAGTCCTGTGTAATTTCTGTGTGAATTTTGTATCTTGGACATATTGTAGAGATTTAAATAAACAAATGTAATTTAAATAATGTAAGAGGTGATCAAATTGTGACCTAAAGGTGGCAGAGCTGTCCTCCTTGCAACCACATCAGAAGCTCGGCATGGTAGTCTTAAGAGAAATGCTGTCTGAAGGATTATATCCTCACCCTCAAGCAGGGCATCTCAGCCTTCATTCTGCATATACTTATCACAGATGCTGCAGGTGCAACCACATTTGTATTTGAGCAATAAGCTTCTTTAGAATAGTCATTTTCTTTCTGATAAATGCTTCAGACTTATGATCTCAATTCCTAACTCCAGCTTGCCACTCTGATCCTGTGTGTTAGCTTTTGACACTTTAGTTTCTTCACATTCCTAGTTCCTGACATTAATCATCAGGCATGACCATCTAATCCTTGCCCTCCTTATGTCTGTTCTAACCATTACAATTTTGTGTTCTCCAACATGGTATTGTGCAGTTTTTCTCAGAAAAAAAATATTTCTGCAATGTACTTTTACAATGGAAACCTATTTGATGTCTAAAGGTAACATCAGAGTTTTAAAAAGATTTTGCTTTAAATTATACACTTGCACTGACTAAAGTGTAACTGAAAAATGAAACTGAGTCCAGGAAATATTAAGAAGTATCAGTGAGATTGAAATCTAAATCTTTATTTCTATTAGTTCTATTTAGGTATTTCTCAGTACTTGTTCACTATAGGGGGGAAAAACTTATGGAATTTTGAAAAGAGCCAGCAAAAGCAAAAGTTTCATTTTTATTCTGACTAGTTTATAATTTTTTTTTTCTTGTACAGTTTTAGAAAAATGTTTGATCAAGTGGTTTCTCCAGATGAAAAATATATTTTGGTAGTGCCAAATATCTATCTTTGCTCTAGTTTTATCATCTTTCTGAGACAGGATCCATGCCTGAAAATATTAATAAAATAAGGCTTATCATGAGTAGCATTTCGGCCATTTGTCATTTCAGTCCCTAGCTTGGGAGGATCTCAGTGACAGAGAGGAGGGAGGGGAGGACTGTCTTATGCTGCCCATAAGTACTACTATAGGTGACTATGTTTATTACTGGCATTAAGGTTTTGTATTAAAAGAGAGCTTTATGTTAGAAGATTATGATGGACAGATAGCATCCTTATTTTGGAGGATTTATTTAGAGTCATAGGGACATACTTGTATGATATGCAAAAAAGCATAACTGACCAGTTCATCCTATATAGAGAAGGGGGGAATTGCACATTCCCTTGAAACAAACTAGGTTCTCTCAGAGAGAAAAACATTTTAATGAATCAAGCAGGAGAGTAAAGTACTCAGAGTAAGAGCTGTTAACCTCACACCAAAGAAGAAGATACTGAGTGAAACAGGGATTAAATAGTCAAGCCAGCAAGGTTCAGAGTGAAAAAAATACTTGGACCCTAAGAGGACTATGCAAAGGTTCCTGCAGCAGAGAAAACCTGGAAGTATGGACACGCCCTGACAGTACACAAGTGGGGAGACAGTTGTGTATTAATCTTTTTTGTTTATATTTTTTTTAATCTCTACTCAAATTGAGTTTCCTCTCCTTAAAAAGTTATTCTGTTTTATTTTCTAACAATTTGATCCTGCTAAATTTTAAAGCTTTTCTAATTTTCTGGTGTGCTCACTATAAAGAAAAGGAAACGCTAGTCTTTTCAAAAATACTGACTCAAGCATTTTTGCATCAGCTGTTAATAACTAATTACTTTATGTTAACTGGTATTCAAAGAACGACCAACATTCCAAGTAAAGCACCGAGAAAGAACACAAAAAATATGATCTTAAGCCTCTTTTCTTTTCCACTTTGCCCTTTGCAATCAAGGATTATGGCATGTAACCTGAATGGCCAGGTCAAAAACAGCCAAACCATGGAAAGGGTACACACTACAAGTCATAGAATACCACAGACCTAAGTAGCAAAGCGGTAGGGGCAGTAACTATGCAATTCTCCAGCCTCTCTCTCTGAAGGTGCATGGGGTACCTGAAGAGAATGCTTCACATATGAAGGGGGAAGACGAGTAAAGAGTTTCTTACTAGTGGAAGAATTGAACATATTTTTATTATTACTTTTCTGTTTCCTTTCTTCCTTTTGGGTGGTTCTGTGACAGCAAATAAGAAAGTTCTGCATGGAGACTACAGACATTTGTCCTCTTAAATCATCTGTGAAAAATGTGATTTGGGAATCTAAATCTAATATCTGTTACAAAAGAAAACCCTTTTGTTACCAGTTTTTCCAAGGTATTAAGGCATCTAAAAGTGCTAAAAGGGGGAGGAGGGTGAGGTCTTTTCAGTCTTCAGTCTTTGATTTTTATCCCTCTCATGGGATTCAGTGTCTAATGTTAATGTATTCTTTTCAGTCCTAACTTCCACAGATTTTGTATTCTAGGTAACTGAGACCTCTGGTGCTTTGTAATAATCTATCCAGTTTGGGGGAGAGGGAGCAGGGTATGTGGAAGGTGAGTTAAGTGCTGTATGGAAGTAAAACTTGGAATTTAACATAATCATTATTTGACATAATTAGATTTTCCAGGAACCATGAATTAGCTGACAGCAGGTCATGCTTAATTGAATACTTTAAAATGAGTATACTTTAGCATTTTATTGGCTAATGTTACTATATTTAAGTGTCTATCAGTATTTTCATTATGAATCATATTTTGGAAAATGGAGTATCATTGAACAGTATCTCTACTGTTTTAAATTTTGTCAGGCTGAGAGCTAGCATACAGGCTAGACAGAAAATATTTCACAACATAATTATACCCTCAAAGGAATTGAAACAAGCAGACAGGACATTCACCTAAGTTCCCAAAGTACATCTGTTAAGAGGAAAATATAAAGAAGCCAAAGTGAAAGAAGGAAGTTTTTTGTTTATTGGTTGGGTGGCTTTTTCATGTAACTTAATAAAAGTGCAGTGTAATCAGCTGGGAGGTGAACAGGATTTAAAAAACAAAAGCAAAATTAGATTGAGGAGAAGGGAGAATGTATTATAGCAAAAATCTTTCCCTGTTCCCCAGAAACAGTAAGTCTATTAAGTAACCAAAAATCTATACAGTCAGCACTTTATAAGAATGTACAATCAAAGTGTAAAATTCATAAAGAAGTCACACTGGAGATGCAGTGCATAAATTTTTTTGCAAATATATCTTCAGGGATTTCAGGAGTCACTTAATAACCTCTGATACAATGATAACTCTTGCAATAGAAGGTGAGGCCAATTTTAACCTTTGTGGGTTATATTTAAGCTGTATCTTCAGACTTTTGCTCCTGGAAAAGAAGCATCTTCCCAGTGTTTGCAAAGTTGACACGAAACCCGCTAAAATTATGAAAGAAAATGCTATTCTGTAGCTGTGCTGTACAGCAGATCCATGTCCAGTCTTCGAAGCTAAGAAGAAACTTCATTTATATTCCTCAAGGAACAGGACTGAACTTCCAGCAATAGTAAATGAGTCATGTCCACCTTCAGTTCCATATCCCCCTTCAGCACTGTTTCCAAAACATGTACTGTTTACTCAAGTTATTATACAGTGGCCCTAAAATAACAGTACTGTACTGAAGACTACTGCATTACAGATGATACAAAACTGGTGAACTGGTAAGAAACATAGAGAACTAAAGGTGAATTATTTCAGCATATGCTTCGAAATCTGCTAAACAAGGAAGTTAACAGAGAGAGTATGAATATGTCCAAGAAAGATTTTTATTAGGAAAATATTAGCTGTAAAAGACCCTGACTGAATAGGTGTGTGTCCTG
>NW_010186719.1:0-1833 GCF_000695765.1 Mesitornis unicolor | reverse complement strand
CCGCCCTCCTGCGCCGACGTCCAATGCCAGACGGGGACGGCGTGTCACATGGTGGACGGGTGGCCTTGGTGCGGGCCAATGAGGGCGCCTCCTCCCGCCCACGTGGCCCCGACATGCGACAACGTCCACTGCCAGAAGGGGGCGGTGTGCAAGGTGCTGGAGGGGCGCCCCAAATGCGTGGGTCCCCTCCCCTCCTGCGGTGACATCCGGTGTCCCCAGGGCACCGTGTGCAAGATGGCGGGCGATTGGCCCAAGTGCGTCCACAACCCGCCCTCCTGCAGCCACTTCCGGTGTCCGAAAGGGACCGCATGCCACGTGGTGGAGGGGTGGCCGCGCTGCGTGCAGAGGGGGCCGTCCAACAGCCAATCAGCTCCTTCCGCCGGGGCGGGAGGCGGGAAATCGATCGCCGCCAATCCTGGCGCCCACCTCAGCGCTCGACCGTCCTGCACCGACCGGCGGTGTCAGCAGGGGACCACGTGCAAGGTGGTGGGCGGGAAACCACGGTGTGTCCCAAACCAGCCCTCCTGCAGTGACGTCCAATGCCAGAAGGGAACCACGTGTCACATGGTCGATGGTTGGCCAAGGTGCGTCCAAACCAAGATGACCCCAAGACCTTCATGTAGTGATGTCCACTGTCCCCAAGGGACTTTATGTAAATTGCTTGATGGTCAACCACGCTGTGTCCACAACCAACCATCCTGCAGTGACATCCAGTGCCAGAAGGGAACCACGTGTCACATGGTCGATGGTTGGCCAAGGTGCGTCCAAACCAAGATGACCCCAAGACCTTCATGTAGTGATGTCCACTGTCCCCAAGGGACTTTATGTAAATTGCTTGATGGTCAACCACGCTGTGTCCACAACCAACCATCCTGCAGTGACATCCAGTGCCAGAAGGGAACCACGTGTCACATGGTCAATGGTTGGCCAAGGTGTGTCCAATCCAAGGTCATTTCAAGGCCACCTTCCTGCAGTGACCTCCAATGTCCCAAAGGGACCACGTGCAAGATGATGGACGGCCAACCACGGTGTGTCCACAACCAACCATCCTGCAGTGACGTCCAATGCCAGAAGGGAACTACGTGTCACATGGTCGATGGTTGGCCAAGGTGCGTCCAAACCAAGACTTCTTCAAGGCCACCTTCCTGTAGTGATGTCCAGTGTCCCAAAGGGACCAGGTGTAAATTGCTTGATGGCCAAGCACGGTGTGTCCACAACCAACCCTCCTGCAGTGACATCCAGTGCCAGAAAGGAACCTCGTGTCAGATGGTCGATGGTTGGCCAAGGTGCATCCAAATGATGGTGTCCCCAAGGAGACCTTCTTGTAGTGACGTCCACTGTCCCCAGGGGACCACGTGCAAGATGACTGATGGGTGGCCTCAGTGTGTCCACAACCAACCATCCTGCAGTGACATCCAGTGCCAGAAGGGAACCATGTGCCAGATGTTTGATGAATGATGGGCGGCCAACCACGGTGTGTCCACAACCAACCATCCTGCAGTGACATCCAGTGCCAGAAGGGAACCATGTGCCAGATGTTTGATGATTGGCCAAGGTGTGTCCAAACCAAAATGACCCCAAGACCTTCTTGTAATGACCTCCACTGTCCCAAAGGGACCACGTGCAAGATGACGGAGGGTCAACCACGGTGTGTCCACAACCCGCCCTCCTGCAGTGACATCCAATGCCAGAAGGGAACCATGTGCCAGATGTTTGATGGTTGGCCAAGGTGTGTCCAAACCAAGACCTCTCCAAGGCCACCTTCCTGTAGTGATGTCCAGTGTCCCAAAGGGACAACATGCAAGATGACCGATGGCCAACCACGGTGTGTCC
>NW_010186718.1:670-945 GCF_000695765.1 Mesitornis unicolor | reverse complement strand
GGGGGACACTGAGTTATGGGGGTGGGGTGGGGACACTGGGACACACACACACACACCACGTTCCCAGTATTTCCAGTACTCCCAGTGCCCCATTGCCAGTTCTTCTCATCCCCGGTACTCCCAGTAGCTCCAGTCCCCATCCCCAGTGTCTCTAATGCCCCCTTCCCAGTCTCCCAGTCCCTATTTCCAGTAGTCCCAGTCCCCACTCCCAGTGTTCCCAGTCCCTATTCCCAGTGCTCCTCCTCCCCAGTACCCCCAGTCCCCACTCCAAATAC
>NW_010186718.1:0-569 GCF_000695765.1 Mesitornis unicolor | reverse complement strand
CCCCCCAGTTCCCAATCCCAGTGCACCCAATGCCCCACTGCCAGTGCTCAGTCCCCATTCCCAGTGCTCCCAGTCTCCATTCCTCATGTCCCTGGTGTCCCATTCCCAGTGCTCCCCACTATCAGTGCCCTCAGCCCCCATTCCCAGTACCCCCAGTCCTTAATCCCAGTGCCCCCAATGCCCCACTCCCAGTCCTCCCAGTTCCCATTCCCAGTTCTCCTCACTCCCAGTGCCCTCAGCCCCTATTCCCAGTACCCCCAGTCCCTAATCCCTGTGCCCCCAATGCCCCACTCCCAGTGCTCCCAGTCCCCACTCCCAGTGCCCCCGCACACATGGAAGCGATTCGTGGGTTGGTTTTCGCTCCCCTTTGAAGGCCACGGTGCCCCCGGCCCAGCTGCAGGCGCTCACCGCAGGACGCCTGGGTCCCCGTGCTTAGGGGGGGCCGCGGTTACAGCCGGGGGGGTCCCCGGCCCTCGGGGACAGGCACTGGGATGGGGACAGGGACATATCCGTCCCATGGCACGACGGGCACTGCTGGCCCACCTGAGACTACAGTCATCGTCCTGCTG
>NW_010186717.1:0-1315 GCF_000695765.1 Mesitornis unicolor | reverse complement strand
GTTTGGATGAGTCTATGATGGTTTTAGAAATGGGGTTCAGGGTTTAGACATGGGCAGGTCGGTCGTGGGAGCTGGGTTTGAGCTGAAGCTCCCCGAATTCAGCCGGTACCTGGCTGTGGAGCTGGGGGGATATTGGTTCACAGCAGAAATCTGCGTACATTTTAACATCTTAACCTTAAATAAGGGAAAAACAAACGTATAACTAGCCAGGAAAATATTTTCGTTATGGGTCAGGGGTCCTGAATTGAAAAGCAGAAACTCTTTCCAGTGAAGCAAGGGATATACAGAAATGCTGTTCCCTTCAAACACAGTCATTTAATGTTTTTAACCATCTCGTTGTACCCCTAATTTTTGGGGTTCACCACTGTGCTGTCCTTGCGGTGCCTCCAAACACAGGTTTTTCTGGGGCTGCTGCTCCCCATGCCACGCTGCTGTGCCCTGCTGTTGGTCCAGGTACATAATCACATTTTTTGGGTGCTTTTGCCATCAGTGGCTCTTGGTCCAAGTTAGTGTCTCCGAAATCCTTCCCGCTCGTCACCGCTCTGAACTCACAGCAGGGAATCTGTTCTCATTTTCCAGGGCTGTAAACTGCAAACCTTTTATCTGTGACATGCAGATCCGATGTTAGCGTGCCACGCTACCAATCCCCCCCGCAATGTTCCCTCGCACAGAAATTACGGCCCTGATTCATCTTCCAAATGCGGATTTTCGGGGCGGCTCTTGCAAGGTGCCATGGCTCCCTTCTGCTGGATCAGGAGAGCCGTCTACCATGGCAGAGGAGGGGGCCGTCTCGCAGGCAGCGCCACAGCTCCTGTTTTTCCAGTCATGGGAGAGGATTTCGCTGCCGTGCAGCTGTGCACTCTCCTGGCATGCTCTCTGCATGCAGACATTCAAAGCAGCCTGGATTTGCACACTGCTCGGTGCAGAGAAGCGTGATTTGCCTGTTTGTTGCAGGGGTTGTGCAAACCGGAGGTGGGCCTCCATCCTTTGTGTGTCGAGCCTTTGCAGGGCCGCTGTTTTACGCCAGCAGCAGATCTGCCTTTTCTCCGGCTCCGCACGCTTAATTTCCATGCGCTCCTCAGCTGCAGCAAGGAGCCTCTGCTCTTTTGCTTCAATTTTAACCTGAGCCATCTCAAGTTCATGGTAAATGCCCCAAGTTGCTTTCAGAATTACCAGGGAAAGGTGAATATTGCTGCTCTTGCCCATTTTGGTTTCCTTGTTCCTTGAAGGAGCTGCATGGTGGGGTGAAGGATGCTGTTCCTGCATCCCCATCCCTCCTTGCTGAGCATCTTCACAGAATCACAGAATCACAGAA
>NW_010186716.1:0-1261 GCF_000695765.1 Mesitornis unicolor | reverse complement strand
GGTGGCGGCCCGGCTGCCATTTGCCTGCTCCTCTGCCGGAAGAGAGAGGCCGGGGAAGGGCCCTTCCTGCAGGCACTGTCTGTGGTGACCCAGCAGATGTGGAGTGCATCAGAGGGCATCCTGCCGCCACTGCCCCACTCCTCCCTACACCAGTAACCCCACAGGGCTACGGGGAGCAGCACCGGGATCACCACGGGGCCCCATTAGGGCACCGCAGCCAGGGGTTTCCTGTGGGGCAGTGGGATGCAGAACATGCCCAGAGGTGCCCCGAGCCACCTGGGGGACTTCGAGCTACTGCCCAAATGGTGGAGCCCCTGCACACCGGTGTCCCCTGGGGTTATCTGTGCCATGTGATTGTGAGTGGAGGGCTCAGCCTCTGGTGGGTGGCACCCATGGGGGACAAGGCTGGGCATGGGGCCAGTGCCCAGACTGGGCTGGTGGCCCTGGCTCTTCCTGCTTGGCCAGTGTAAGATGGGGCAAATCAGCAGAGTGAGGGCGTTAATGACAGTTGGGACCCAGGATGCAGCTCCCCTCCTTGGGGACAGTCCTAAACCTCTCCCCAGGGCTGCTCTTGCTCTCTGGGTCTCCAGCATCAGCCTATGGGGAGACACAGGGCACTCCTGCCCTGTGCAGGGCCCTGCCTGCCCCCGAGGGGTTATAAATAAACCATTAGCTTTATTTTGGGAACGTGGCAGAAACGTGCACGGCAGGTTGCTCCAAAGAGAGAGGAGGAAAGTTGGCTGCCAGCCCCCCTGCCCAGACGTGCCAGGGTGCGGCTGCTGCAGCTAAAGATGTCCTCAGGGAGATGGGCTGTGCCAGAGGTGTTTCCTCTTTTGGGGGAAATGGGGTAACCCCAGCCACTCCGTGTGCTGCCCCATCTCTGTGCAGGCAGGGAGGACTGAGTGGACGCGAGGCCTCGGTGCAGAGTTTGTGCAGCACCGGGCACAGCGCGGTACCAGCTCCCTCGTCACCGCAGCGTGTGGGCACCAGGCAAGATGGCCCGCAGTGGGTCGGGTACCACTGACCAAACATCAGGCTGGGACCTCGGAGGTACAAACCTGTCACGCGCAAAACCTCCGACCGTGGTGCTTCCTGCCAAGTCACCCCACCCTCTGCTGGAGCGGCATGAGACTGAACATGGCAGTCCCTTGGCGGTGGCAGCACACCAGTGTGGGGACAATGGGTCAGGGACCTTGGTGTGGCCCCTCTAGAGGAGATGCTGGGGAGGAATGGTTGCCCTGTCACAGCTGTAGACAGGGAA
>NW_010186715.1:0-3795 GCF_000695765.1 Mesitornis unicolor | reverse complement strand
TATATATATATATTTTAGGCCCTTGGGATGTCCATTTTGTTATCTACTCTGTAGTCCTCTTTCATGTCGTATGAGTGCTGCCATACATTTATGTTGGTCATTTGCATAAATGCTACAGCTCTTTGCTATCTGTGGTACCCTGCGATTCCTCACTAGTCTTAGTGGGAGTGCTACAAATCAAGACTGGCCATCTGTGAGCATATCTTAAACATGTTAAAGATTCAGTTTCCTATGTTCAGAACTAAACTCCCCAAGATGGCTGCATCTCCGCTCAAAATCATGTGCAGAAAACCCATCATCTCCCTCTTCCTCATCTGCTTTTATCAGGAATAAGAGATTGTTAAAGGTGTTGCAAATAAGGACACTAAGATGGCCATTACGGAATCTCTGTTATGCAAATTTATTGTTCTGCATACAGTCTGAATCAAAATTTGCCTTGGCCCCCCTGTATTTAAAAATCTGTGAAGCTGGATATTAATTCATTAGCAATTATAAAAAGATAGCTTGCATTCATACAGAATGGAGAAACAGAGGTAAGAGATTTGCTATTGTTTAACTCATCTATAAACGCTAAAGTGTGCAGAAGATAGCAAGAGACCAAAGATAAATTTAATTATAAAGAAAGTAAAAAATGGTACAAAAAAAATACATGTATAAGTAATTCCAGAGTTTCAGCCACCCTCATCTGTTTACTTAAATAGTATTATGGTACTATGGATTTTGGGGAGAAACGTTCTATTCCAGAAAGCTGTGTGTTCTGGTGTTTTGCGGGAGGCAGAGGTTTTGGTCACCACATTCATGCCAATGGTGTGCCAGCTGTGCCAAGAAGGTATCGCTCCAATGCAAGTACTTGAAGCATATTATATGAAATATAAAACAGGGTTAACATCCAAGCATGGAGATGGCAACATATTAGACAGACTGAAAGATTAAGTAGCATGCTTTACCTCTGTTTTTTACCTCACATGCATTTCTTAGAGTATCTGATTTTGTTCATTGTTTGTTCTAACAGCGAAAGAAAAAATGTCCAGGGTGAAAAAGGAGCTGCTTTGTATTTTTCAGAGCAGAACAGACGTGCACCAGACTGCAGTCCCTTGTGTAAGGAGTAAATTTCAGTTCTGCAGCATTGCCAAGATAACATTAACAAAAACAGTTTCATATTTGTTTTCTTGAACTGTGGAACAGTCTGTATTTTGCAGTAAAGTGCGTTCCTGAGACAGAAAAGTATCTACAGTGTTAAGCCAGTTACGAGTGGGCAGTACACTAAAATACCTGCTTTTGGAGTATTGCTTTGCTAGTATTGTGTAGTAGAAAGCACTCCAGCAGTGTCGTAAAAAATATCCTCTGAACCCCTTTTCTGGTATTAATTACACAACTAATGGTAACAAGGACTTTACTCTGAGCTATAGCAGGCATAGTTAATCAGTGCTGCTCCCTTGACTTCAGTGTATTTATGGCAATATCAGTAAATGATCTTACTTGCAACATCTCTCTTCAGAGAAAAACCACATCACATTCCATTTTCTGCAACAGAATAATTCTTGTTACACTTCCTACACTTCACACCACGTTTGAACATTGGAAGTATTAGAAAGAAGAACGACACTGGAATTGGAATAGATGGAGGCACTTAAAGCAAAAAAAAAAACCTGTTTTAAAATGATATTTTCTAGGTATAAAATAAAGTAGATGCTGCACTGCTGGTGAAAGCAACTCCTAGCCAGAGCAGGACAGAAAAGACATGAGCCAGTGGGTAGAGACATACAGGATGTTTTGAGTCAAAGGGTGAAACAAGTCCATAGAGAATTACAAGCACAAGAACAGCAAATCTTAGTTGGACAGCAAAATGGCTAAGCTGGCAACCAAGAATGAAGTAATCTCATCCTCATTCATGGACCAAGAGTGTGGTCGAGCCACAGAGATATAACCTTCCTGAATCTGGAATTTCTTAGGAGAGCTGCAAAAAAGGAGTGTGTACATAGGACCGTCAGGACAGAGTCTAAGTGCAGGATAGCATCAGAGAGCCAAGGCAGGAAACTGCCATATGCTACTGCAAGGGATAAGTTTGTTTTCTTAAGTGTATGTCCTGGTTCTGCTGGGACAGAATTGTAGAATTTCCTTTTAATGTTTGATAGACAATCGTGTTTGTTGGACTATGTGGATTCGATGGCCTGGCATGTCAGAACAAAGGCTGTAGTGGACACTGGTGCACAATGCACAATAATACTATCAAACTATGAAGAGACAGAATCCATTTCTATTTCTGGACTGAATGGGGGATCCCAGTCTGACTGCATTAGAGACAGAAAAATGTCTAACAGGGCATGGGCAGCAAGAACACCCTGTTGTGACTGGTCCAGATGCCCTGTGCATCTGTGGTATAGACTATCTTGGGAGAGGGTATTTCAAGAATCCAAAAGAGTACCCATGGGCATTTGGTATAGCAGCTGCAGAGACTGAGGACATTGAACAGCTGTCTACTTTGCCAGGTCTCTCAGACCCTTCTATTGTTGGACTGCTGAGAGTTGAGGGACAAAAGGTGCCTATTGCTACTACAACACTACTCAGCAGTATCACACCGAGACTCTTTGATCCGTCAACTGGAGAGTCAAGGGGTGATTAGCAAAGCTTGCTCACCCTTTAGTAGTCCCATATGGCCAGTGCAAAAGCCTAATGGGGAGTAGCAATTGACTGCAGACTACTGTGGCCTGAATGGGGTTACACCACCACTGAGTACTGCTGTGCCAAACATAACAGAACTTCAGTATAAACTGCAGTCAAAGGCAGTTAAGCGGTATGCTACAACTGGCATTGCTAATGTGGTTTTTTCTATTCCTTTGGTGGCAGAGTGGTGACCACTGTTTGCTTTCACCTGGAGAGATGGCCAGTACACCTGGTGTCGACTGCCCCAGGCATGGAAACACAGCCCTACCATTTGCCATGGACTGATCCCGACTGCACTGAAGAAGAGTGATTCTCCAGAACACTTGCAATACATTGACGACATCATTATATGGGGTGACACAGCAGAAGTGGTTTATGAAAAAAGAAAGAAAACAATCCAATTTCTTCTGGAAATTGATTTTGCCAAAAAGCAAAGTAACATCAAGGGACCTGCATGAGAGATTCAGTTCTTAGGAGTAAAATGGCAAGACGGACATCATCAGATCCCAATGGATGTGATCAACAAAATAACAGCCATGTCTCCACCAACTAATAAGAAGGAGACACAAACCTTCCTAGGCACTGTAGGGTTTTTGAAAATGCACATCCCACATTACTGTCAGATTGTAAGCCCCCTCCATCAAGTGACTCAGACGAAGAATTATTTCAAATGAGGTCCTGAGCAACGACAAGCCTTTGAACAAATTAAACAGGAGACTGTCCATGCAGTAGCCCTGGGACCAGTCCAAACAGGACCAGATGTTAGAAATGTGCTTTACACTGCAGCTGGGGAGAATGGTTCTATCTGGAGTCTCTGGCAGAAAGGACAAGGGGACCCCAAGGATTTTGGAGTCAAAAATACAGAGGACCCGAACCCCACTATATTCCAACTAAGAGATACTAAGAGCATATTGCTGTGCCCACCTTCACCCGTGCATCACATTGTATTGAAGGCTAGCCCTCATTTGCCAACTGACAGACTGCCTACCATTTTCTCCTGCCCTGAGAGACTATTACAACAGAGGAACCCATACTTTTGGGCTACATGAACTCTTTAAAGAAATGGCCCATAGACTAAGGGAATGCCGTCTATGTGTATATGTGTATGTATATATATATATATATGTATAT
>NW_010186714.1:3602-3850 GCF_000695765.1 Mesitornis unicolor | reverse complement strand
ATGCAGGGAGCCCGCACTACATCCCTGGCAGACTGGGCTTAAGGCATTTTTTTTAAAAGGCTTTTTAAAAGCTTAGAGCATTTTTCCTGTTACTGGTGTCAGATATGGGACAAAAGCCAAATTCATTAAGCCTAATGTTTGTTAGTTACCTTGCTTGCAGTTCAAATCGTACAGAAGCAGGAGGGGGCAGCTGTGAGACCTGTCTTTGAGTGGCACTTGGGAGGACAAGTGCTGTCAAGTTTGGCTCA
>NW_010186714.1:0-3565 GCF_000695765.1 Mesitornis unicolor | reverse complement strand
TTTTAGCATGAGCTCTAAAGGCACAGTTTGAACACACCATTCCTTGCCCCCTGTGTTACTTATATATGTAAAATCTACAGGTCAGCAGCCTGGCGTGAGACTCATCCTGCAAAGCCAATGACACAAGTTCATCTACATTAAGACTCTGACCCTGGCAGGTAATGTCCACATCAGCTTTACACCACACACTATGAATGTTTATGCACATAGACACACATATATGCTTATAGTTGGACACAAGAAAGAGCTTCAGAGCAGAACAAGTTACTGTGATAGACAACCACAAAGCTTAAGGGCTCCTTTCCCACTCCCTCCTAGACAGACCCATTTAAAAAATGCACTGCTATCTAGTTAGGAAATTTAATCGTCAAAGTCTGACGTTATCTTTCTTTAAAATAATGGAGGAGGTAAGGGGTAATTAATATGCTCACCCCAGGGTGAGCAATCTATGGAAGTGATATACATTTTTAAAAAATCCAAATGGACTATTTTCATCATGTCTCTGTGTAATGGTTATGCACCCACCCCCCACCCCTTCTGGAGGTAGCTGGCAGAAATCAGAAAACAACATTTAATTGGCACGGGAAGGGTGGGATCTGCCCTAACAGACAGCGTGCCCTCGGCTCCTCCACAGAATGAAGTATTTCATGACATCTATTTTAATTGAAACAGAAATAATGAATCCACCCTATCTTAATGCATATTAATGGCAACTTTAGGGGAGGGGGAGATGCACTCGTGAATATGCCCATTCATACAAGCCGCCCTTTCTGGTGGGGCAAAGGCAGCCCCCCTCCCCGGCTGCTGGGTTTTGTACAGCAGGCAGGGGCCTGGCGAAGGCCTGGCTTCTCTTTCTACCTCCACAGACAAGGTTTAGGCACCTGCCCAAGCCACCCTGCTTCTGCTCCAAGCCCAGACAGCCCCAGCTGCCCCTCACTCATGAGTGGTTGCGTGAGAAAGTCAGAAATGACCATTTCTGAGGCACCAATGCCTCACCAGCATCCCCAGCGTCCAGTGCTGCAGGTGATGGCCCTTGCTGAGAGAGGCAGCAGGTGGGGTGTGTTACTCAACACCGGGGTTGTTACTCATTGTTTTGAGCCAGGAACTGTACAGTCCTTATGAAACATGGACAGAATCGCGGTCACTTAGATGGAAAACACAAGCCTTCTTATAAAGTACATAAAACGAATTCCTCTCCATGTCTTTTGAGCGGTTTCTTAGTCTGCACTGTGCATGAATGCTACACAGAGGGCTAAACAGAACAGCACAAAACCAGAAACCATTACCAAGTGAGGGGAAAAAAAGAGTAATAGTAAAAACTGAAAAAACTGGAAACATTTCTCCTGTTACCTGGTCTACACCAAGATGCCCTGATGGATTTCCTGCAGCACCTGGAGTAATAAATTTCCCACTGCTTTGCTTATCAGTTTCAGCCCTATTTCTGCTAAACATTCAAGAAGAAATCTTCCCCTAGACTAACAAGAAGTGACCCATGTGCTACGGAGTGCACTTATTACCATTTTATCAGTCCCAGGCTGGAGGGTTGCAATAATTGCCGAATACAAGCTTGTATGCACAGTTTATTTCCTTAATTACACAAGAAGCACTTTGGTAACTTGAACTTCTCAGGGAACGGTTAGCCAGCTCTGCACACAGAAACCCAGTTCCCATAAGAAAATTAAAATGTTTATCTGGCTATAATAACTTGTAAATGAACTCATTCCCAATCCCCCCCGCTTCTTTTTGTATTTCGTGCATTGTAGACCCTAGCAATGATATTAGTTCTAGTGTGGGAAAATATTATAATTGAGATCTGGTAAGTTATTTGCAGACTTCAAGTTTTTCTTTACACTGTGCTGACATTTAGTACAGCCCCGGTGAGGAAAACAATGCTGCCATTCATGGCTCTAGACGTAGATTTCAATCGACTTAAGCGGGCACAATGAAACTTGGTCATTCACTGGTTACCCATATTGTGTTCTCAAATTTTCTCTCAGCAAAAGTATAATGACTCAGTATTGTATGGTCGCATAGACAAGAGCTCAGAACAAGAGACACTAGTTTTGTCTGACGGTGTGAGAAAGTCGTGAAGGGATCTTTTCTTCCAGATGGTGTTAAATTCAGCTGCCTTTTTAACATTGGCCTTGCACAGCAATCTGCTGCTCCCTTTTCACAAAGAATAAGCCTGGGTCCCTGCTAGTTAACATGCATACTCACGCAACCTGCAACTTCACTCCAACTGTTTTACAATGCGCTGGTATGCTAAATAAACTTGATCTGGTCTCTCCCAGTGCTAAAACTAACCTCCAAAGAACTGTCCCACTGATATTTACACTTCTTTTTCCTATTACATAAATCTGTATATGGTTTGATTGTTTGGTTTGGGTTTTGTTTGGTTTTTTTCCACAAGTTTTAAGGAAACAGCACCTAACACAGATAATCCTAGGAAACGCTACTTGCTCCGTGAGCCTCTTAAAGCATAAACTGAGAGGGCATGCTGCCACATTTCCACATGCTCTCTTTTCCCAAGTCAGAAGTTAGATGTGCAGGACAAAAGGGAGGGAGAAATGGGGCCCTCTGCTCCTAAAGCAGTGAAGCAGTAACAATAATAATAATAATAGTAACAACAGCCAAACGTATTTTATTGATGGATAGTCACGTAACATTAATAAGGTACAAAACAATTTAATATGACAAGGGCCAACACACCGTTTTAATGCTGGTATTTTTCTCGGGTGCTTTCCTTCACAAGTTTACGTCAAAGACCAAGACGCAAGCAACAGCTTAAGTAAATTGACCCCATTGAATGCCTAAGTAAACAATGGGTTTCCCCAGATAACAGCTTATTGCCTTAATTGAAGGTCTTTGAGAAAGAAAAACGCGTACTTTGTAAATGTTACTCATGTAAATGTTAATTGTGGTAGACAATGGCTCTAGGTAAATAGCACCCCTGGACGGGCCGTCAATGGGAGGCGTCCGGTGAAAGCTTGGTGGCACAAACACGGTTTCGGATGTAAATAAACAAGGGTCCGCTCACCGGCCGCTAAGCCAGTAAAACTTTGGCACGTGTGGCGCAGCCAAAACGGGGATTTACCACAAAAACAGCCTGGCCAGGGTCCCAGTCGGCACCGCCAGCGGCTCTGAGCGTTACCCTGCGGCCGAAAGGGCGCTACCACTACGTTTTTGCAGCTACGGGGAGGATGAGAGAAACTTTTGAGGCCAAATTCTTTGTTTTAAACAGACAGCACGCCTGCTGGCTGGCTCCCAGCTCCCTTCCTCTGGCAGGCTGTGGCGCGGAGGCAAATATTCCCACTATAAGCCCCAAAACCATGTGCTATATAAGCAGTGCGACTGCAAAGTTTTAGAAAATAAAAATAAACAACCCCAAAAGCAGCGTGCAGGTTAGCCCCTCGCTGTATGAACACGGCTGAGGTCCCTTATCTCTGACCGTATTTTAATCTGCCTCGGAGATGTTGTGTTTGTGGTACAGTATCACACGCCAGTGTGCCTCTGGGAAGATGTTTAGGTCAAGTCCAAAGGAAAACGTTACCCTGCGCGATTAATC
>NW_010186713.1:1911-2124 GCF_000695765.1 Mesitornis unicolor | reverse complement strand
GGTCTGGACTGTTTTGGTGGATGATTTAGGAATGTTGGGGAGGCTCTGGAGTGCTCCAGGTGTTCTAGGGTGTCTCTGGGGAGGGCTTTAGGATGACTGGGGTGGCCTTGGGATGCCCCAAAGTGGGCCGGCGTTTCTGGGGGGAGTTTTAAGGATGCCGAGGCGGCTCTGGGGTGCCCCCGGGGGTCTGGGGCGGCCTTTGGGGGGCCTTTG
>NW_010186713.1:0-1609 GCF_000695765.1 Mesitornis unicolor | reverse complement strand
TGGGGGCTTTAGTGGATGCTAGGGGTGGCTTTGGGGACTTCCCATTACTTCGGGGTGTCTCTATGGGGGCTTTAGGAGGTGCTGGGAGGGGCTTTGGGGGGTTTCCCTGAGCTTCAGGATGTCCCTGGGAAGGCTTTAGGGTGCTTTAAGGATCTTAGAGGGGGTCTGGGATGTCCCAGGGGTTCCAGGAGCACTGGGGTGAGCAGAGGGATGCAGGGCAGGGGGAGAGTTCTAGAGTGCCCCAGGGGGCTCTGGGGTGTTTTGGGCAATGCTTCAAGGGATGGCGGTTGGGACCTTGGAAGCATCATTTTTTCCGGTCTCTAAGGCATGTTTTTGTCCCCAAGGAGAGGCTACATTTAAACGTCAGTGGGTTTCCTCACAAATGCCTCGGTCAGTGCAGCCGAGTTGTGAGACGGATGGCGAGGATCCAGATGGCGAGGATTTGTGCTGCCTGCGGGTGCAGGGTCTGTCAGCCACGCACGTTTTGCCTCTGGTGCTTGCGGCGAGGGCTTCAACGTGAGCGTTCGGAACGTGCCAGCTCTCGCCCCGTGCGTTCTCTGGAGTGTTTTAACACGAGCACTCAAAGTAAGGTCTGAGCGTGTTAGCGCCTGGGCAAAGCTTCCCTCCCTCCCTCCCTCCCTTTCTTTTCTCTGCGGGGAGGCACAGTCGTCCCTTTCTAAGCGCTTAGCAGGAAAATCATTCTTACTTCTGGTGTTCCTGCTTTTAATTTTTCTCGTGCCTCTAATTGCAGTTGCTTTCAAAATGTTCTTTTGTCTACTTATTTTTTCTCATTTGCAGTGTTTATTATTTATTTTTTTCTTTCATTACTGCAGTCACTTTTAAAACCTTTCTGTGTACATCTTTCCTGCTTGCTGTCTTTATTTTTTAATTACTTCTTGTATTTCCTTAGTGTTGTGACTTCTAAAATTGTCTTTCTACGTCTCTTTTGGTTTTTTGAAGTCCTCTACACCTATTTCTTAATTCTTTCCTCTCTTAATGTCTCGGCTTCTCAAATTTTGTTCCTGTGTCTACTTTGTTCTGATTTTGCTGGGACTGAATCATAGAGTTCTTCTTTTCAGTCTCAGTAGAACTGCATTCCCGAGAGACCCGCAACGTCTGATTTAGGGAACACAAGTTGATGTCACAGCTTTAGCCCGGATAGAGCGATTTTCCTTATGGCAGCTGGTGAGGGTTTTGTTTTGATTTGCACTGGGAAGAATATTGATCACTCAGCAGCATTTGTGTTTTCAAGGTTTGTTATTTCAGGCTTTCATCTGAACCTTTTGTTAGAGGGGGTTTTATTTGGTTTTGTTTTGGTTTTTTGGTTCTTTCTTTGTGGGACGAGAGTGCAGACGATCAGGGGTCGATCAGGGGTCGGCTCTGTTCCCAGGCGGAGCCCGCAGGGACGGCGGCTGGGGCTGGGGAGAGCCCGGGGCCAGCAGGGACAGGGACCTTTGTGGTCCTGGAGAGGGGAAAGATGAGGGAGCAGGGCCTGGGCAGGGACATGGGCCCCTCCTCTGTCATGCTGCCCTCCATGAGGCAGCCGGAGCCTGTGAGACTGAGGGCTGGGGTGGCTGTGACTGTCTGGGGGATGCTGCTGCCCCTTTTA
>NW_010186712.1:1100-1343 GCF_000695765.1 Mesitornis unicolor | reverse complement strand
CCGTCTCCCCTCGCGGAGGCCAGGTCTACCCTGCGAGCAGGCGGCAGGCGGCGCCGGCACCGTCTCCCTTCGCGGAGGACAGGTCTACCCCGCGCGGAGGACAGGTCTACCCTTGTGTAGTGAACAGTCTCTGAAATGGAAACCGTCAAGCTCTTCTCCCACACCTAAGATGCTAGGACTGAAGACTGTTGCTGGCTCTTGTCTTTTCTATTAAGCCAATCTGTAGACCAACAACGCTTTATA
>NW_010186712.1:0-983 GCF_000695765.1 Mesitornis unicolor | reverse complement strand
CTGAATCTTGTTGCTGGATTTCTCCTTCCATGCAAACTGCTTCTGTAGCCAAACAAAGCTTTTTGCTGTGCCATTCTGATTTTGGCTATCTTGTCCACGCTCGCCTCCAATTTTTGTGGCTGCTGCTAGGAGCCGTCACTCAAATGGAAACAGTCAAGCTCTTCTCCCACACCAAAGATGCTAGGACTGAAGGCTTTATCTGGCTCTTTTGTTTTCTATGAAGCGCATTTGTAGCCCCACAAAGCCTGGGGTTCTGGGCTTCCTTGCTTCCCTGGAAAGCCAACATTTGCCACCAGGCTTTCTCTGGAGCTACCCAGAGCCCGGATTCAATATGGCAAACAATCAAATCTAACTGACACCTGAAACAGGCTAGAATGGAAAGCTCCTTCCGCATTTCTCCTTCCCTAGGAAGTGCTTCTGTAGCAAAACAAAGTTTCAGGTTATGTGGTAATGTGTTTGGCTATCTCGTCCACGTTTGCCTCCAATTTTCGTGGCTACTGCTAGAAGCTGTCTCTCAAATGGAAATGGTCAAGCTCTTTTCCCACAACCAAAGATTCTAGGACTGAAGACTGTTGCTGGCTGCTGTCTTTTCTATTAAGCCAATATGTAGCTCAACAAACCCTGGGTTTCTGGGCTTCCTTGCTCACTTGGGAAGCCATCGTTTGCCACCAGGCTCACTCTGTAGGTGCACCTGCAGCTGTCCAGAGCCTGGTTTCAATATGGCAGACAATGGACTCTAACTGACACCTGAAAGAGGCTAGAACTGAAAGCTCCTTCTGGATTTCTCCAACCATTCGAAGTGCTTCCATAGCCAAACAAAGGTTTGGGCTGTACTGTTCTGTGTTAGGCTATCCTGTCCACGTTTGTCTCCCACACCGAAGATGCTAGGACTGAAGACCGTTGCTGGCTGCTCTCTTTTCTATTAAGACAAATTGTAGCCTGAGAAAGCTTTTGGTTCTGCACCTCTTTGCTTCACTGGGAAG
>NW_010186711.1:0-3469 GCF_000695765.1 Mesitornis unicolor | reverse complement strand
GATGGAGACCCCAGCCCTGTCGGGGTTACCTGCCCCGGCTAACCCTGCCCAGACTAACCCTGCCCGGGTTAAACCCTGCCTGGGCTAAACTTGCATGGGTTAAACCGTGTCTGGCCTAACCCTGCCTGGGTTAACCCTGCCGTGCTCAGACTAACCCTGTCCAGGCTAATCCTGCTTGAGTTAACACTGCTCAGGCTAAATATGACTTGGCTAAACCCTGCCTGGACTAACCTTCCCTGGGTTAAACCCTGCCAAGATTAACCTTGCCCGGGTTAAACCCTGCCTGGACTAACCCTGCTCAGGTTAAACTCTGCCTGGGTTAAACCCGACTTGACTAAACACTGCATGGGTTAATCTTGCCAGGGTTAAACCCTGCCTAAGCTAAACCCTGCCCAGGGTAACCCTGGCTGGGCTAAACTTGCATGAGTTAAACTCTGTCTAGGTTAACCCTGCCCTGCCCAGACTAACCCTGTCCGGGCTAAACCTGACTGAGTGAAACCCTGCCAGGGTTAAACCCTGCCTGCCTGGGTTAAACCCTGCTTGGGGTAACCCTGCCCAGGTTTAAACCCTACCTGGACTAACCCTGCCCAGGTTAAACCCTGCCCAGGTTAAACTCTGCCTGGACTAACCCTGCCCAGGTTAAACCCTACCCAGATTAATTTTGCCCTGGTTAAACCCTACCTCAGTTAACCCTGGGTTAACCCTGCTTGAACTAACCCTGCCCAGGTTAAACTCTGCCTGGGTTAACCCTACCCGGGTTAAACCCTGTCTGGGCTAAACTTGCATCGGTTAAACCTTGTCTGGCCTAACCCTGCTTGGACTAACCCTGCCCAGATTAATTTTGCCCTGGTTAAACCCTGCTTGGGTTAATCCTACCCAGGTTAAACTCTGGCTGGACTAACCCTACCCGGGTTAAACCCTGCCCAGATTAACCTTGCCTAGGTTAAACCCTGTCTGGACTAACCTTACTCAGGTTAAACCCTGCCTGGATTAACCTTGCCTAGGTTAAACCTTGCCCAGATTAAACCCTTCCCGGATTAACCCTGCCCGGGTTAAACCCTGTCTGGACTAACCCTACCCAGGTTAAACCCTGCCCAAACTAACCTTGCCCAGGTTAAACCCTGCCTAGGTTAAACCCTGCCTGAGTTAAACCCTGCCCAGTTTAAACCCTGCCTGGATTAACCATGCCCGTGTTAAACCCTGCCTGGGTTACCCTGCCTGGGTTAAACCCTGCCTGGATTAACCTTGCCCGGGTTAAACCCTGCCTGGATTAACCATGCCTGTGTTAAACCCTGCCTGGGTTACCCTGCCTGGGTTAAACCCTGCCTGGATTAACCTTGCCCGGGTTAAACCCTGCCTGGGTTACCCTGCCTGGGTTAAACCCTGCCTGGATTAACCTTGTCCGGGTTAAACCCTACCTGGGTTATCCTGCCTGGGTTAAACCCTGCCTGGATTAACCTTGCCCGGGTTAAACCCTGCCTGGATTAACCTTGCCCGGGTTAAACCCTGCCTGGATTAAATTTGCCCGGGTTAAACCCTGCCTGGATTAACCTTGCCCGGGTTAAACCCTGCCCGGGCTAACCCTGCCCGGATTTAACCCTGCCTGGATTAAATTTGCCCGGGTTAAACCCTGCCCGGATTAAATTTGCCCGGGTTAAACCATGCCCGGATTAACTCTACCCGGATTAAACCTTGCCCGGTTTAAACCCTGCCCTGTCTAACCCTGCCTCCCCTTTACACCACCTCCAGGGGTTCAGCCCCCTCCTCATGAACACAGCCCCAGGGCAGACCCCCCCTCCACCCGTGTCCCCCAGGCTGGGGCTGTTTCCCAGGGCGGGTGGCAGTTTTCCCCCAGCCCCTTTAGGGACCAGCGGGGTCTCGCCACCCCAAACAACCCCCGAAGGGTGTCGGGGGGCCCCTCCGCACCTGGCAGCGGGCTCCGCTGCATCTCTTCCCCCCCGAGGCCTCCCTCCTCGCCAGCCGCAGATAAATCGTTTTTCCATCCCACGTCAGCCCCGGCGGCCGTGACCCGGGGGAGGCGGCAGGGGTGCGGGGGGAGAAAAACCCGCTCCAGGGCCTCGGCCAAGGCTGCTTGCGCCGTCGGAGTTAACCCTTCCCTGCCGGGGGGGCACGACGGACAGGGGCATCGCTCCTGCCCTCTCTGTCACCCAGGGGTGCTGCGGGGAGGGGACCCGAATGTGGCCCTGTGGAGGGATGGGATGGGGACAACTGAAATATGTCCCTGGGGAGAGATGGGATGGAGGGGGAACTGAAGTGTGGCCCTGGGGAGGGGACCAAAATGTGGCCCTGGGGGGATTTGTGATGGGCTAGGGACCCAAGTGTGGCCCTGGGGAAGGATATGGTGGGGAGGGGGCTGAAATGTGTTCCCGGGGATGGATGCGATGATAGGGGGACTGAAATGTGCCCCTAGGGATGTAATGGAAGGAGGGCAAAATGTGGCCCTGGGAAGGAATGGGATGGGGGAGGGCAACAATGTGGCTTTGGGATGGGGTCTGAAATGTGTCCCTGGAGAGGGATGTGATGGAGGGGGACCAAAATGTGTCTCCAGGTACAGATGGGATAGAGGGGGACCGAAGTGTGGCCCTGGGGAGGGGACCAAATGTGTGCCCTGGGGAGGGATGTGATGGAGAGGGACCGAAATGTGTGCCCTGGGAGGGATGGAA
Organism: Mesitornis unicolor; assembly: GCF_000695765.1. Taxonomy (NCBI): domain Eukaryota; kingdom Metazoa; phylum Chordata; class Aves; order Mesitornithiformes; family Mesitornithidae; genus Mesitornis; species Mesitornis unicolor. The sequence goes on along the minus strand of NW_010186711.1, from coordinate 785 downwards.
TGGAGAAGGGGGCAAAAATGTGGTCCTGGAGAGGGATGAGATGGGATGGAGGGGACCAAAATGTGACCCCTGAGAGGGATGGGATGAGGGGAGACCAAAATATATTCCTGGGGAGAGATGTGGCCAGGAGCAAGCACAAGCTCTGGTGGCTTTGTGACATGGGGGACTCCTCCAAACCAGGGCCAGGGCACAGCATCTCCCCCAAACCCCTCAGGACCAGGACACCCAGCACCCACTGGCACCCCCTTTGCCTCTGTGACCCCCAGTGACCCCCCCAAGAGCATCCCAATCCCTCCACTTGGACTCCTCAGCATCCACTCAGCCCCATATGAAGGAATCAGGATTTGGCCACCTCCTACTCAACTTCTCCTTCTTTGGTGCCACTGAGCAAGAAAGCCTCCCCTGTCCCCCCAGTTCCCCTCCCCTGTCCCTTCCCTGTCCCCTCAGTCCCTCCCTGCAGCCTCAGGTGCTCAGACGGCTTTTTTTTCCCCCATTAACCCCCCATTTTTCCGCAATTTCTCCCCAATCCTCACCCCATACCTGACCCCTTGGCTATCATCCTTTGCCCCCCATCCTCTCTCCTCCTCTTCCTCGCAGGAGGCAGCAGGAAGAGGACCCCGGGGCTGAGCTTCCCCCACGGCCGCTCGCTCGCTCGCTTCTTAAAGCCGGGGAGGAATTTTAAGTCGCTCCAGCGGACTGTAAATATTTGGGCTACGGCTGACAGAGAAAAATTAAAGACTTTAAGAAATAATAAAAATACAATGAAATTAAATCACCCGGGCAGT
>NW_010186710.1:15601-16537 GCF_000695765.1 Mesitornis unicolor | reverse complement strand
AGATAGGGACGACGCGACGCCGCGCTGGTAAGTGTGGGGGGGACCTGGAGCTGTGTAATGGGGTGAGGGGAGGGGGCCGTCGCTGAAAAGGGAAGAGGTGGAAACGAAGCTGACAAAATGGCCAGGCAGTCACCGGGGCCCGCTCTTGAGGCATTCCCTTCCCCCCTGGCGCCAGGCAGGGCTGTTCCCCGCCGCCTCGCCTCGCCCGGGCTGCTCGGCCTGTGGAGAGAGCGTGGCCTCCCCTTCCTGGGCCCTGTGTAGCTGCTGATACAAAAGGGCAGTGTCAGTGTTGACACTGCCGTACCGATTTGTATGCCCTTCCCCGTCTTCTCCCTCCCCCACTCCGGTTGGCTCCTTTTTCCCTAATGTCTTTTTTTTTTCCTTTCTTTCTTTCTTTCCTGGAGGAGCTATTGAATATCTTAAAGGAAAAAATAGGAACTTCTCTTTCCTTCCTCCTTGCCCGGCTCGATAAAAACGCTAAATAATCGGCCGACGTCCATATTTCACAAGGTTTTTGGGAGGGGGAGGAAGAAGGTGGGAAGAGAATAGAGGCGCCTGTGGGGTTGCAGTTACAGTGCTGGCTACCCACAAGAGGGTTTATTTTCGCAGTTACTGTTTTAGAGCTGATGTTTTTCTTGCTTTTCGTCGAGAAGCAAGTTGCCTGGTCCTCGCGTTTGCTTGCATAATGCGTCGTACTTGGAGGCTGCTCAAACGCTGGGTTCTTCCTTTCCTGCCTGGCTTTTCCTTCTTCCCCTTCCCCGACGGGCTGAGGGAGCTGGGGAGTGTGAGAAGTTTTGAGGTGCTGGTAGCACTGACGCCAGCCGCCTCCCGGCTACAGCGCTGGTGATCTGGGGCTGGGAAACAAACCGATACCGGGGCTTTCGCCAGACCTGTAGGCCCGTCTTCCTGCTGTTCAACTTTTTTATTGTTCCCCTC
>NW_010186710.1:0-15570 GCF_000695765.1 Mesitornis unicolor | reverse complement strand
CCCCCCCCCAGTGCACTGGCTTTCTCGACAGCCATGGGTTTTCACAGAACGGGAGTCTGAAAGTCTAGACTGTGAACCGGAAAATAATAGGGGAAAGAATGGAAAGTTATGTCAAGGGCTTTGGGGGAAAAACATCGACATATTGAACAAAGGTCCAGCCTGTATTGGAGAGAGAGGCCTGCATGTGAGGCCTGCTTGTGTCGTATTTACACATGAGGAAGAAATGAGTGCTTGGTACTGGTCTAAATTTATTCTGTAAGTCTGGCATGCAACTTAGGAACATTTTTAGAGCGTGTGCAGTTTGTTTTGAGGGTGGTTTTACTATGTGTAGCAATCCAGGAATATATTTAATTACAATTTTTTTTCCAAAAGAACGTTTAGATTTTAGTCTTCCTTCTGCTTTGTTCAGCAGAAATAATATTGATCCAGAGGTTCTAACACCATAACACAAAACTTTACTCAAATGGCATAACTTCTACAGGTTTTTTGTGTATATTGTGAATATTGAGCTTCCTGTTGCTTTAAAGGCTGTCAGAAAGAGGAGTTGAGTAGTTACCACCTGACAAGTATGAAGTACATCCTTCTTAATGAGAGAGGAATTCTAATGACTTAAATTAATTTTACAAGCTTTTCTTAGGGGAACCATTGCTGTGGATTTATTTTCTTTGTAGGGCTTTAAAAGCTAGCCAGCATTGCTGTGATTACTTCTGTTTCTCTCTGGTATATTCTCTTTTCTCCAGTTCTCTCTTTCCCCTCCCATCCCCAAGACTAGACTTCTCATTGTACAGGGTTTTTTTTTTTTTCTGGTATCTGATTTCTGCTCAAACAGACTTATGAGATTTTAGTTTTTCATTAAGCTAAAAGTTTTAAAATGTATTTATATATAGATAAATATATGTAATGAACATCAGAGCAGTACTTGAAAAATAATTGTATACCTTTCTATCATTTGGTAGCCTATTTAATATTGATAGGAATAAAATGTATTTATGAAAATAGTAGTATTTCAGTTTTTGAAGCTAATATTTTAACAATGTTATATTTGAATTAAGTTTTAAAAGGGTTGTTATGGTGAGTAAATACTATAGATAATACTTACAGTTTTCAGAAACTTACATATTTTGAACTTATAGTAGTTTCTATATTTGTAAAATGTAGCTGATTGTGAATGGCTTGGTTCTGTATATATACTGGTTTTGATCTTAAAATGGAAGAGTATTTTTAGTTTTTATTATTTGGTGCATCTGGTTGTTTTTAACTCCTAGGGTCTCTCTGAGAAAGCTGGGAGTAGTAAGCTTGAATTGATAACTTTTAAGTCTGAATGTTCTTCAGTCTCCACATGGCTTCATAGGTGGGAGTCTAGAGAGGTCTTAGTAGAAAAATCGTAGGTCATCTACAGTGTGGCATTACTACTTATTAATATAGCACATCTGCTTCAGTAGGAGTGCCCACCTCTTGAGTAAGAGGCTTATGAAAATGGAATCTTTTGATGTGTTGCAGAAGTTCTTCAGGCCAAAGTGACCATTAGAGGGAAACAACCTGTATCTTCTCAATAAATGAATAATCAGAACTGTCATTCTCCATCAGGAGTCATGCACAAGTTCATATTTTAAATTTTCCTTTTTTATATTGCTCTTTGACTGTTTATCTTCAAACCTAGAATGCAAATATTGTAGAAAAAAAATGTAATGAAAACTTGCTCTTATAAAATCATTCTAAATTTGAGGCCCACAGCTATAGGCAGCAACAACACTGTAGTCCTCCTGCAGCAGTTTTGCAAAAATGTAATACAGTTGACTTTAATGTTACGAATAAAGCCATGACAAATTCTTGTGTGGATCACAAGAATTACAGCACTGATAAGTACAGTTATTTGAGACAATCCAGAAAGATTACTGGACTAAATTACTTTTGTTTCTATTCAGTGCAGCTGAAGCATGAGTAGGAGAGTTATTATTTGACTAATATACATATTTGTACTTAATTTGCAGCATAACTGAATCTCAGAACTACCTGTGTTAGCCTTATATTTATGGGCTATGCCATATTTTCTAAGAAGCCAATTAGTAAGCATCACGTATCACTTCTGATCATCTGAGTTATTGTGACAAGGTATGATCAAATCCCAAAGTTGTACAATGTAGTGTACTATCATGCTGTCAAGAACTTAACCTGGAATGTTTCTGGGATCTCCCACTGGCCCATTGGATGATCTGTGTCCTGTTCATCACCTGTCCAATTAGTAACACTCCCTATAAAACACTTTGTGGCCTCTGATGTTCTTAATAGTGGAAACTTTTCATCAAGCTGTCACTGCCTCATTCAGTACTGACTCTGAAGGTAGTAATACGTCTGAATTTTTTTTGTAGGGTAACATTACTCTTGGGTTAGTGGGTTTATTTTTCTGAAATAGTAATACTTTGAATTTGCTCTTAATGTTTTAATCTCTATATAGTAAATACAGATTTATGGCAGTATATGAACCAATTTCTTGTGAGCATTTTCATAGCTAAGTTTTAATTCAGGACATGAGGTTGGTAACTGCTAAACAAAGTCATATTAATTCTTCCCTTTTTTTACTTCTGATATCTTTTTCAGTTTACATGAAATGTCTCTTTCAAGAAGCATAGTATTTTCAGACTTCTCACTGGTGACCAAGTATGGCAAAATGCTTGTATGTGGCTGCTTATTTCATGATGTCTTTTAAGAAAATTATTAACTTTAGAACATTAATTCAGGAATCATCTGTAAATAGAAAATTTCTAGCTGCAGATGATATCAAGTGTACTGTCAGTGTGAAAGCCAGCACTAAGTCAACTAGCTTCTCCACTGTGTGCTTTCAAATACCAGTGATGGTTACTGCAGTGTGAAGGTTAGTTTTGAAAAGCAATTGTTCTCCTAATCCTGCCATGTGATAAAATTTTTCTCATCAAGTTGGTAGACTCTTAACTGTGTAAATATGCAGTCATATTCTCCTTTAATTCTGTTTGACAGCCAGGGTTCAAGCACACATAACCAATCTGTTTACTCTCACTGTTTATAATAAGGCTTGTCTTGCAGAGTACTGACTGTTGCTAGTCTTACTTGACTCATGAACATACTCAGTAGAAATATGGCAGAAAACTGCCATGTATAGGAACAATAGGCAACTTTTGAAGTGAATACTTTTACATAGGAAAAACTGGAAAAGTTGGGCGTATATCAACAAAATTGAAGTCCAGTATTAGATCACTGTGATTAATACTACAGATGCGTGAGAAGTACTGGCAATGACATTCAAGCCATAATTGACTTCATTTGCTCCACAAGAGCCTCTCTTGTCATGAATTATGATTCATAGAGTAAGCCAGTTTAGAAAGGACTTCTAGAGATCATTTGGGCCTACTCACCACTTAACTTGATCTACTCTTGAATGAATAGCTTTTAATTGATTACTGTACTGATAAAATACCGCTATCTCCTTGAGTGATAAAAGAAAAAAACAACCAACCAACCTGTGGAGAGGAAACTGGAAGGATGCTATAATGTTTAGCAATACAGTGCAATGCTGTCTCATGGAGCAGGGGGAAAGTTGGTTTCTCAGTGTTTTTTGAATATATTGGTCTGCTTTGTGATGGTGTCCATGTTAAAGGATGCATGCTGAACTGTGAAGATTTGACCTTCTTAAAAGGTGTGAAGGGGTCTGAGTCATCTGGAATGTGAACCTTGAGTTACAGGGAGCAATTTGGTATTTCAAAATGAAAGATGAGATACCTGGTACTTGAACAAGGCAGCTTTTTTTTGAGATCTGAAAGGCAAGGTGTATTTCATGTTTATTTTGCTTTCAGGGTAGCTTGTTACTGACAACCCTTGGTTTGTTGTGTAACATCCAAAGAAGTAAAACTTAAAGAAGGGCAACTATTTACTAGACTTTTGTAAAGGTAGAAGTGAAATCCAAGCACTTTTTTTTCTGATTCTCATATGTTTTTTGAGGACAAAAGTAGTAAAACTTTCAGAAGTCTGCCTAGTCATGAGATGGACTAGTCTTGAGATGCACATTGGCTCTATCTCCTTCGGATTTGTGGCTGACTATTGTTGGTGTTTAAAGCATATTTATGCAGAGCAGTAACTCCAATGAAGAATTTTTACTTTGATTTTTAGAGATAAGGCAAGACCATTAGGCAAGACAGTTTTTCCTAAAGTTAAGGCCACTAGGAAAAATAGGCCTGGGACAAACCTTTGTAGGTCTTCTGATACATATGCTCCAATGTCTAGTGTTATGCTGTCTTTAGTTGTAGATAGCATGCATGCTGTTTTATTTTTCTTCTTCTTTCTCTGTCTAACGTCTGTCTTATTTGCCTTGCTATGAGATTGTTATGATTTGTCTTATCTACTCTGAGTAGGAGAAATTATGTTTTCCCTGTACTGTGAGCTTTTTATGTGCTTAAAGTGTGTTCTGTACCTCCTCTGCCAGTCCAAGACTGTGTAAATGTAAAAATAGAAGTATAGGTGAATAAATGTGGAAATCAGAAATGCTTTATGTAGTATCTTCTAAGTTGAAAACATGATTTATTTTTTTTGGAGCAATAGATGAGTTGAGGCACCAGTAAAGGAAATGTAAATGGTGCATAGTAGCACTAACGGTGGTGGACTTCAACATCCCCTGTATCTGCTTCCATATCCCTCTCCACCACCCATACCACCCCAAAGAAAAGGAAAAAGAAAAATAGACACATGCGCATGTGCGCTCCCGCTCCCAAACAATCGACAGACTTGCATTGCATGTCCTTGATGCTGCTGCAATGATTAGATGCTTACTTTAGCTCCTAGAGTTAGAGAGGAGAACCTGTCTTTACATCATATATCTTTGTGGATTATTGTTCTGTGGTAGATGTCTGGCTTTGGACAAGATAATATTGTAAGATGTGGTTAACAACAGGGCTAGAAGAAGATGGCATCTTATCCATGGTAATAATGTTTTGTCTTTTAGTATCAAATCCTTTATGTAATTAGCTTACTCAGTACAGAGAGTGTCCCTTCCTGGAAAATGTGTGCAGTGTAACTGAACTTTCTTATCACAGGTGAGATGTAGCTATGCATTTAAAGGGAACTAATGAAGAAAGTAACTGAAGGTGCATAATAATAGCCTGCATGCTGAATACAAACTTGGGATGCTTCTTTCCTTAGAGAGTGAATGTTCTCTTCATTTTGGGGATATCCTTAATTATAATGAAGTTACTGACTGGTAACTGTATTTTCTTTTTTAAAACTTCACTTGTTTTTACTTTTGCTGCTGTTTCGGGTAGAATAGCTTGATGAACTCATCCATCATGTAGGGGTAAGGGGAAGGTGGGAAATGGCTGACTTGAACCAGAGCATAGAGACAGTCATACTCTGAGTGAATAGCTAGGTAGTGATGTAATCAAATCACCAGTAATAAGAAAAAAAAATGGATTCAAGTAATGGAAGGGCAGGAATATTACTGGTGTACATGAAAATGCAATCTGATTTGAACTTAATTACAAAATTTCTGGGGAAAACACTATTTCAACTGTATCCCATTTAAAGAAATTGGTGGAAGTTGTGTAACTTTGGCAAACTTTAAGCCAAGATCCTAAGTATTAAAAGTTGCTCTTTAAAGATCTCCTACAGTCTATTCCACAATGTTTTTCGTGTTTATACAATGTCGATGTGTGCTGCCATATCTTACTCTGGTAGCATTCTGCCCAATTTTATTTAGCAGATAGCTTTCTATAGTAAAACACTGGTAATGAAGATAAAGATGTGCATTATACCATAAGAAAATGGATTAAAGAAGTTTGTTTCATTCCCTTACTCAGTTACAAAAACCTTGGCAGAAGAAGAAATTTATTTCTTTGCCAAAAATAGGATGGCAAATATGCTTTCTTCAGATTTAATGTATGACAACTTTTAAGTTGATACAGTTCTGCTGCATACCCCTTATTTCTCATTTACCTCAAGCGTTTGTGGACTTGCAGCTGAACGTAGCTGTGTTTCATACTAGACTCTTGACAATAGGACTCCAACTCAAAACTTTCATCAGCACTTAGTAACTAGATTTGGAAGAAGCATTAAGAGAAATCCTGCTGCACACCTTAATTGGCAAATTTAAATACATGGAGACAGTAGAAACTGAGCTCTCTTCAGCTTAACTGTGAAGAAGAAAGATTAATTTTGTGGAATTCAGTATGCGAAGGAATGGTACCATTTAAGTGCCTTTCGTTAATGTTTAAATACTCAAGCACTGGTCACAGTAGTAAGGATGGGAATTTTTTTCTATTTTTAGTAGCTTAGGGGTTCTTGACATGCTGCCAAGCAGAACTGGAGTTGAAACAGAATGAGTGCTGAAGATTCTGACTTAACTGTGCTTTATGCAGGTGAGCTCAAGTAAGCTAGAACCTGAGAACTGTATATTTGAAAACTTGAGGTAATTACAAATGTAATAGTGAGTTGATTTCTGAGAGCATACTTAAATACTGAGTTGCCTGTAAGCCTCAACTGAAGTGACAAGCAAAGTAATCTGTCACTTTCAAAATACAATGCAATGAACACACTTGTTGCTATACTTCACTTCTTCCAGAGGTTGTCTGAAGTGAAGTATATTCCCTGGGTGCTTCAGGCTTCCTCCTCTTAGCCAAAAGCTGTTAAAACTACTCTTGTAGTTTTAAAGTAGATTCCTGTTAGATAACATAAGTCAGTGGATAAAGTTAATGTAGTTTTATCATCTCTTTTTCAAAACTCTACTTCATGTATTTTGTTGTGGAGTCAGAGTTTCTATCAGATCAAGATCTGACACTTAAATTCTAACTACTCTTCCTGCTGGCAACAGCTGTAGTATCACCAGGAACTATTTGTCTATTCCTTTGACCTGTTAGCAGTCAGACTGTTCTAAACTAGTGTTACTTCTGTTTGCAGTATCTGTTTCGTTGTTGTAGTTTCACAGCCACTTGAAATTACTGGAAACCCTATTAGATTTCTCCTATATTATTAATGCAATTAATTTTAATGTTGTTTTAGTAGCATTGGAGCATTTTAAAAATGTAATGAGAAGTAAGCCAAGTAGGTTGCTAAGCATAGCAAAATTGTTAAATAAGTTTTCATCTAAAAGCTGTTCTCTTTCAACTAAGAAATGTTTTTTTCCTTACATATTTTTAGATTTGCAGTATCGCTTTTCTTCAACAGAATTGTCAGGCTATTTGGGAAGTCTGCTCAGTAATATGGCAAATCAAAACTGGATAGCAGGTTAACAGTTGAGTTAGTATTTAGACTCTCTGTTCTGTAACCGGTTCTGGAGTATCAGTTGTCTTGAATGTTGTTAATAGCTCACAAAATCTCTGTTAAACTTTCATAGTGTTCCTATGTATTTGTCTGCTAGTTCTACATGGACTTAAAAAAAAAATCGAGTAGCTGGTTTGGTTTTCTGCATGTATCAACTCTGCCACATTTCCCTCCCTTCTTCCCTCCCACACACCCCCCGCCCCCATACTTACACGCTTGGGAGATATCAATTGTGAACATATGGGCACAGAGTGACATATCGATAGAAGGATCAAGCTGGATAAGCAACCTCTGCATAGAATAACCCTATTCTGAAGTGTGGTGTATGTTTTGTGGGTTTTTTTTATTTTTAAATCCTAGAACTTGCTGCTTGCTGCAGTAACTTGCTTTGTGGAGACCTATCCTTTGCTTCCCCCCGCCTATCCCAGCAGAAGGTGTGTGGACAAGTTTTCTTTCCTTAGTCACATCAGAGTTTCAGTGGTAGGTGCCATGGGACAGGACAAAAAAAAGCTTCACAAACTGCAGATAATACATGTTTACTACCTTGCAGTGTCTTCTGACTTCTTTTGCCTTCTGAGAAAAGATGGATGTTGTGATAACAAGAATGATATTCCAGTTACTTAGCAAAAACATCGAAGTGGGGTTACTAGCCCTTTCTAGGAACTGAGTCTCTGAAGTACTTTTTGTCCATGAGTGTCTGTCCTGAGCAATGTGAGCATTTCATCTTGCTGTTGCTTGGCCTAGTAGATCAACAGGACTTGGTATTTGTCAGTTGTTTGGAAGGACAGTGAAGTAAAACTGTCTAGGAATAAGCTTAGTGAGAAACCTCAAAATGACAGAAGTATAATCTGCTAATATTGCTGGTGCACCACTTAAATCTTTAACTTGTAACTGTCTAAAGAGCAGCAAAGTGCATGTGTTGGTTTTGTTTTTGTACTTGCTTCTTCAGTCCTGCTGGGAGATAATTTCAGCATGTTGTTTCTTGAAATTTAAGGTCCTCTAATTTCCAGCCTTAAAGTTTCTCATAACTGTTTTGCCTGTGAACTATATCAATACTGTCCTATCATTGTAAGTAATTTTCTTCTTTTGGTGTTTTACCCTTGGCCTTACAGAAAGCATTTATATAACCTTTCTGTTGCCAGGCTAAATAATACAGGCTTTATTCATCACCTCCTGTAAGAGCACTTTTCTGTTCTTTCAGATGGAATTCATCTCTTTTGACCAAGGCCAGCTGATGGGATGGACTATTCCAGATACTTCCTGGACTAAAGCACTGCAGTATTCTTAGTTTCTCTGTAATGGTATATGCACTAAAACATTGGTTCCTCCTCCATGCCCCTGCCTCCCCATTCTCCTTCATTATCACTCTGAGAGTAACTGGAACACATAGTCACTAATGCTTATGTCAACTGAAAGGCTTGCCTTAAAGCAAAACTTCTTTAGTATTGAGTCATAGGATCTCCATGTTGCTTGACATTATTGCACTTTATAGCATTTCAAGTGTCTCACTAGTGTAATTTACTGTTCCATATTTTTGATGTATACTTATTTTCAGGAAGGGAAGGAGGAAAGGGAACTTGTAAGTTTTGATAGATTTGGAGAAAATGAGAGTTTTAAGGGAACAGCTCTGTCTTTAGATACCCATATCACCTGGGTAGGTGTATTGAAATAAGCAAGGCTGTTAAAATAAAGCTTTCATCCTATGTCATAGTTTCCTTCTATGGGTAATAGTCTGTTCATTATTAAGAATAATTTCTGCTAAACTCACATGGTGTACTCCGGATGCTACTTAGCAGCAACTGGTTGGTTGTTTAAATAGTCTTGGATTTAGCAAAACAGTATCAAGATAATTAATTACTTCTATAAGCCTGAAAATAATAGCAAGTGTCCTGAGTTCTACTATCAAAAAAACCTTTCACTTCTGGAATCTGCTGATGTCCTGTCATTACTGAATTAAGATTTCAAGATTTAATTCCATCACAAGTTTAAGATTATTGCCTGCTTTCAAGTGTTACAAATCTTTAAGCACCCATAACTTACAGAAACTCATTTCCAGCAGTTTTTCTCAGCATTGGGCCTCTAACTGCACATACATATAGCTGTGACTATTTTAAGTTCAGATATAGCCTAAAGATACTTTAGACAAAAATATTCTTGCTGTAGTATGTTTGCTGTAACACAGCTTAGAAACTGATGGGGTGAAAGCTGTAGTTTAATAGTCCTCCTCAAAGAGTACTTGTACTCTTTTGCTTCAGCAGAACTCTAGTTTAGTGAGAATGTGTATCTATGTACATTCATGGAGTAAACATACAATTTCATGGCCCTGCTGAGATAGAGAAAGAAGGTGGACTTTTCACTGTCCTGTGAAAAGTATTCGAAAGAACCAGTCTTAAATCTTTCTTTTTCAGGAAAGAAGAAGACCTATTCCTAGGAATACTGTCAAAACTAACGGGATCTCTTTTTAAATAGTAGTTTGTTTTTTATTTGTTTTCTAAAGCAAAGGGACAATTCTTCCTTGTGTTTTTGGATAATTTTTGATTGAATACTTTAAATGCCTGACTTCTAGCCTAGAGTATCTCGTTGCCAGCTGAAGGTTAACAGGAGGAGAAGGGGGAAAAAAGGCACAAAAGTATGTGTAAGTGTTCAGTTTTTATACCATGACTCTAGTTTTATTGTCATAAGTGTTATAGCTGTACAGTGGAAGGTAGTTGTTCCCGCGGGGATCTCTGCTTAGTTCCCTTAAGGGAATGTGTTCTAAAGATGTTAACCAGTACCCTTAAGCTTTGAACAGTTGATGCAAGGAAGTCAAGGACCCAGAGTTTTGTGCCCATTGACTCATGAATGCTACTCTGAGATCCTCGTGTGACAAGTAGAGAAGTTGCAAACTATTGTTTCCTCTGATTCTCAGATAGCTTGTGTGAAATGACTGAGTTTGGGCCTGTAAGCCTCTGTCTTTGTTTTATGTCTACTATCTAACAAGTTAAAGAAGCCTGCTTCAGAAGGGCTTGGTCTTTTCTGTTGACAGTATCAAAAGCAGAAAGAGACTAGCGCAAGTCCAGACCTATGGTAGCTAGGAGCAGAAGCTCAAACTATAGTAAAATATAGTGATTTAAATGTTTAAGTTTAGCTAAGTCAAGGTGCCTCCAAAATCAAGGTAGTTTGTTATACTTAATAGTATTCCCGGTATGGCAACAAACTAGAGTTGCATCTATTCTTTGTGTGTAGTTTGTTGTGGTGTTGGGGAGCTTGGGAAGATTGGCGGTCTAACTTTGAGGTGAGAATTATTATAAAATACACATTTATGATTGGCTATCATCTAAGCTGCTAAACTGGAGTAGCATTTATGATGAGAATGTGGAGGGGAAGCTAATTTCAGGTTGCTTCATCAGAATTTGAAATCTTTTACTGGTGACAATTGGTGATAATTCAAAGTGTCATGGTTTAAATTGTCTATATGAACTTGTGTAGATGCAATCATCTACGTTTTTTGACCATTTCCTGAAGTTTGTGCTGAATTCTAACATAAAAATGGCCTGCACAGGCAGAGTGAAACTAATAATTGTATTCTATCTCTGTACCTTCTGAGGTATTTGTGTAGGAGAAGGAGCTTGAAATAATGACAGACTCAAAGGTAGGAACCTTGGATAAATAGAAGTATCCTACTAAGGTACACAAGACTTTAACTTAGTTTTTGGATTAGAGGAACTAACTTTTCTTTCTAATTTATTTAGATGACCACACTCACTAGGATGTCTCCCAGGAAACCTATTTCAGTTTTTAACTTCTATCAATACTGTGGTACTCTTTAGAATATATAAGGGAGTTCAGCTGAAAAACTGCATAATGCAGACTAATGGTTCTAAGCCTACAGGCTGGCTTGCTTAGGTTTTCTTTCCTTAGTCTGTACTGTAATTTTAATAGGAAGTTAAATCTTGTACGAAGAGTATAAGGAACTGTAATCACTCTTGAGGTTATTTAGTTATAAAAAAGGTGTGTTTGGCACAGAATGTCTGTTATACCTGAATATGCAGAATGTTTGTGTTGTCATTTTAATTAGAAAAGTATCTGTTATAAAACACACACTGCTATACCACATCTGAAATGTTTTTCTTGGAAAAAGACACCTCTGAAACTTTCAGATTCTTATCATGCAGCTGTTTAATGTAACAAATGCTGTCATATTAGTGTAGGCTAATGGGATATGCTGTCCTTGATATTTGAAACTACAACACCAGACTATTTTGAGAATTCTGTGTTAGAAGTTTTATACTCTCTACTTTCTAATTAGTCAAAATAGACATTTAATAGGAAATAGTTGAAACAGTTTCTTAAAAGATACTGCAAGTTTAGTGAGCAGTGTTTTCAAACTATTCGACTTCCAGTTCTGTTGAAGAAGTTTGTGTTAAGTTTGCATGGGATGTTACGGGGATGGCTTTGTGAGAAGCTGCTGGAAGCTTCCCCTGTGTCTGATAGAGCCAATATCAGCTGACTGCAAGGTAGACCTGCTGCTGGCTCTGGCTTTGGTGGGTACCCGGACAGATAAGGCTGTTTTCAAATTGCGGTACACATCATCTGTGTCCCAAAACTGTTCTGCCAGGACAGCCTTTAAATACAGAGAACATGTACAGATAAAGTTTGAAAAGCATAGAGGCAGAAAGAAAGTGTAGGTAATACAATTAATTCAGCATCTTTGGTAGTTAGTGGGGGTTGAAGTTGCAAGGAAATAATTGATGGGAGAAAAGATTTATTTCAAGACTTTAAGTGAGGAATTGGAGCTAGTAAAGATACTGTAGTTACTAGAACACTTCATTGCTTGTTAAATATAGGTGGGATGAGAAGGTGTCTTTGATTAGCAAAACAGATGTAGGATTAGGAGAGGCTGCAGCCTTTATGAAAGACCTCAGTGTTGCATTTCATATGCCAAGGTACTGTGCAGAGGAGAGGGAAGGAAGAAACTGCTCATTCTGGGCCTTACAGGTATTTTCCCCTCTTCCTTCACAAACCTGTCTACTTCATATTCTTTCTTTAGTCTGTCCCTGAAGGTACTCCATTCCATGTGTGTTTTTTACTCGAGTGTTGTGAAGAGAGTTGTTCTACCTTGCATCGTGATGGAAGTGCCCTCTCCTGTTAAATATCCTTTTGCTTGTCTTTTCTCTCTTACTAGTGCATTTCATTAAATGGCTGAAAACAAATAGTAAAAGAGGATAATATGTGGAATAGTTCTGAAGCTATGCAAGTGTCTTCTGGGTATTTTTAAAAGAAAAACAAAAATTCAAGATATCTTGCATGGGAGTAAAGTGAGGTTTGCTTCCACTTCAGTGTTATTTTAATGGTATGGGATTTTTTCATCTTTGCAAAAATGTATAGCAAGGTGGATGCATAGCTTTGCTCTGAAGTATTGTATTTTTGATGTACTTAAAAAGTACTTAAAAGTAACACTGTCTTTCGTTCCTGTCTTCCTCACCATGTTGTTTTCCAATCCTAGACAAGACCAGAATCAACGTGTGTTGTTTGAGGCTGATAGGTTATAGGTTTGCTTGTAAGGCATAGTTAAGAATTAGTGGAGGATAAAAGGTCACTGGTGTAGGCAGTAACTCCTGAGTATTGCGATAGGGTCACAGAGCAAATTTCAAGAGCAAAGGCTTATCAAATCAACTATTGTAATACTTAGTTCTTAAATAATAATTTTGGTCGTCAGATCAAACTATAGGTGGCCTACAGCTCTGCTTATTCTTTCATAAGTACCTTGGAGCTGTGGAGAAACTTTGTGTTCTTCTGGTATATATTCTGTATTACTGGTAGCCTCTGAATTCTTTGTCAGAGAGCAGCAGTTTAGCTGGGAGAGGAAAAAAAAGCATTGAGTGGATTTAGACAGCACTTACTGGAACATCTCCTTGCCAGAAAGCAAGAAGCATTTTTTCCAACTCTGAAGTGACTATCGGCAATGAATTCAGGCTTTGGCAGACCTGGTGGTGCTATGACCCTGGGATAAAATACATTATTAGTGTCAACTTGTTAATCTACTGAACTATAAAATTTAGTCATAATTACAGTTGTTGCTTGTGCAAGGGAAGTGGGTGGGTAGCCTGGGAGAGAGGAGTTAAGAGTCATCGGTGAGATAAAGCGAAGTCTGGCATACTGCTAAAAAAGTATTTAAAAGAGCTCTAATTTAGATTTGCTCAAGTTCAGCATATAAACTCCATTCAGGTTCTTGAGATGTTCATTTTCCATTTGCATATGCTCTTTCCCACAAACCTGTTTTATTTGTCAAGTACTGAAAAGGTGTGTATGTGTAGAGTGAAGTAGACTGTCTCATGAATGAAGTGTGCAATAAAGTTGTTTAATTATTTCATAAATCTTAATACTCTGGCTTTTGAGAACTTTTTCCATGACTGTTAGGGCTGGAACTGTCCTAAAATGCTGCAGTTATGGATGCTAATATATGTTCTTTGGTGTCTTTAAGAACAGCTTTGAGCACTGTAAAGTTGTGATTCTGTCAATGATCAGTTTAAAGACTGCTTAATGCTTAGTTTTTAACAGGTATTTCTTTGGGTGTGACTTTTGTTCAGCTTTACACAAAACTTCTGTTTATCTATACAGATATTTGGTAGGTAGTTTGGTTCATTTTTTTCATACAAGGTATACCTTTAATTGTACCTATGTCAGTAATTTGGTATGTGTATTGGAGCTCACTCTTAATTACATCACTGTAAGGTGTAATGTCAACGTATAAACTACTTTTCTGTGGTCCAGAAGATGCAGCTGTGGCATGTAATTCCAGTGGACTACTGGTTTGAGTACTACCCAGTTTAGAAACCTTTAAATAAGTTTTAATCCCTTTGCTGTTGTAGAATACTTGTGATAGCTGAAGATCCATATGCAGATCCAGTGCTGAGGAAGCCGGAAACTTAACCTGTTTTCATTGGATTTCATCCTCGACAACTACAATTAAACCACTTCCCAGATTGTCATGTGGCATAGGAATCTTGCTATGATCCTGATTTGTCCAAAACTTTTCTAAATGATATTTTGAGGTCTCAAAAACTTGAAACCCATTCTAGCTAAGTAGATGAGGGGAGTACTCTATCCTTCCCCTGAAAACAGGTTATTTTTTATTTATTTTTTAGGCTTTAAGCTGTTTTTCTTTAAGGTACGACAGTATGAACATTTTTGCAATTGGCAATTTCTTTTGACATTTCTGTACGTAGGCTTATTTCGAGCTGAAGCTGAATATTTATCAAAAAAGTTGTAGTCTCTTCCCTCTTTACCTTGTTTCCAAGGTGTGTATATATTTATATAATGTCTTTATGCCTGTAATCTTGGGTTTATCTGTGGCACTTGTCTGACCTGCTTGTATGTGTCAGCTGTTTTTGTGTTCCTTCTTCCAGTGGAAACTTCTGTAAGATCTAGTCTCTGAATGTCTTTATTCTAGCAACTGATTTAAGTTCTTTTTATTTTGTTTCCACCTCCCTCCTGAGTTGTCTAGAAGACTGCAGAGATCATTTTATGTTAATTTAGATTCTGTGTGGTCAAACTGTGTTTTACCTAGCCACTGAGCTCACTAGGCCTCTCCATAATTTGAGGCCGCTTAGTTGATGAGGCACTTGGCAGGGCTCAGGCAGGCTGCCATGCTGCAACTCAGGGCAGGTATTGTCTGACAGGCTCTGCAGGTAGGACGTGGGTATGTACCTTATCAATATTTATCTTGTGCTACTGCACTTGATTTTATATAAGGGCTGTGTGTGCCAGATGCAGGTGAATGGCAAACTGCAAATAAGTCACCATGGGTATATGGGATTAGAATAGGGAAAAGGCTTGGTGTTGTAGCAATAGGTTCTGCATTCAGACTCCTAATGTTGAAGTAAATGAAGCTGTGCAGCTCAAAAGTGTCTGAGTGATGAGCACTGGGTAGGACAGCCTTGGAGTAGGTGATGATCTTGGGAACTTCTTGGTTCGCTTGCATGACAATACTGAAGTCCTGTGTCTGAATTAAAGTTTGCACTGATTGCTCAACTGACTCTTTTCTTCTCTGGTCATAAATGCCTCCTGCCTCAACTTTGCCACAGCTGTTTTCTTGGTCTTAACTTGACCCACCTACTTGCTAGCTTGTCTTCATTTCTGGCAGTGTCACTGATCTGTGAAAGATCAGTGATCCTTTGCAAAGGATCTGTGCTTTTGTTCATACTGTCTCACAGAAGGTAAAAGCTCCAAATTCAAATTCATTCTCCTCTTCTGAAGAAAATATTCCCCCTCAGACTTGCCAGGCAGCATGTTTTTGGTTTTTTTTTTTTT
>NW_010186709.1:5903-12066 GCF_000695765.1 Mesitornis unicolor | reverse complement strand
GGTGGGTGGGCGGGCAGGCAGGATAAACAATTCCAGTCGCTCCAGGCTTGTTAATCGTTTTTATTCAAATTAAAAAAAAAAAATCGTGGGATTTTGGGGAGCCATAAATCAAAACACAGAGCCTGTAACTCTCCCCTTTCCCCTCTTAGGCCTACTGAGAATAGAGCGTGTGAGTGCAGTGACTGCAAAAACACTGCAGTATATCAGGGCAGCTTCCAGGAGCAGGGTGGGTAGCCCTCCTCTTTCCTGCCGGGGCAAAATAAGGTGAAAGTGCCTCTGCTACCTGCAACTGCACGTGTGGGGGAAGGCATCTCCAAATCTTGACCAGCTCCCGGAACGGGTGTTAATACCAGGGCTCACTCATTCTCATCACCCTGGAGAGATCCTTCTGCTTCCTGAAGAAGGAAAGAGGGAGAAGTTAAATGACTCCTGTGACTTCCCCTTTCACTGCTCATTTCTGCTGGCGGGCTTGCGAATGGCAGTTGGGTTGCAATGCTGGGCATCACAACCAGGTTGTGAGGCCCGGTCTCTGTTTCAGGCTCCTCTGCCCTTGGGACTGACCTCCCTCAGCCTTCTCCTCATGTGATCTAGAGGAGGAGAGGTTTGATCAGCATGTCTGATCCTCTCGCTTTCACTTCCTTCTTCTCCCCCTGCCCATGCTGTTCTCACCTCTTCTTCCTCCTGCCTGTGCTGACGGATGTTGTCCGCCTCTTCCCGTTCATCTTGCTCAAATGGTTCCTTATCGAGGCGCTGCAGGTATGGCAGCAGAATCAGGACTTCTATTCGGTAATCGGCTTCTTCAGAGCATGGATTGTCCATCAGCACCAGTGCCTGCAGCATGGGGAGGGCCTGCAGTTTTGCCACCTCCTGAAGGCTGCTGATCCTATTGTTCCTGGAGAAGAGGAAGCACAAGGAGCAAGGAAAAGGGACGTGTGAGTAGTGAGATCCCTTCAGAACAGTGACCTGACAAGACACAGTAAAACTTAGCAGCACGATAGACCGCACACCTTAGACCACAGACCTGTGATCAAAGATCCAGATCTGTCTGCAGCTCCCCAGACTGAGGGACAAAAAGGACATTTCCTCCTCTGGCTTTCTCTGTGCTCAAACAGCCCATTGAATTGTCTGATATCGCCATTGTGCTGTACGGCAAATACCAACAAGGGCACTTGCGGTCACGGCCAGGACACAGAGAACACACTTGGAGGGATGCAAAGGAGTTATGGCAAGGAATAAAAAGTATGAGGTGGGGTGTGAGAGTGACTGGAGAGGCAGATCTTTTCTGAGCAGCCCAGGAAAGGCCCTGGCTATTATACTTACAGACAGCTGTGTGCTGAACACCAGTCAAGGACAGTAAAGATCAACCCATCCCCATCAGGTCCTCAACTTCCAAAGAAACCAGAAAATCCTGAAGATCTAAATGGGAGTGCAGCCTGATGAAGGGGTCTCTGGCCCCAACACAGAGCAGGGAGGACCCACCGTAGATTGAGGTACTGCAGGCACTTCATGCTGCTACTGAATCCATCCAGGGTCTTGAGCTGGTTGTCACGCAGGTGCAGAGTTGTCAGCTGCTCTAGCCCCTCCAGGTCTTCAAGGCTCCGAATGGCATTCTGGGCCTGAGCGCCAGGGAGGCAGGAGGAGAAGGGAAAGGGGGACACACAGGAGAGGGCACAGCAGTTATTTCTGGCCTTTAAAGCTCTTTCTACCCTTCAGCCTCCTCTGAAGCTAGATCAGGTCCCTCGGGGTCTTGTCCAAATGGGTTCTAACTGTTCAGATTCAAGAACCAAAAGTTTGCTGAAAAGGTGTTTCCTGTAGCATCACTTGGCGACCGAGACAAAGCCACACCAGATGAATACTGTAGTGCCAGCGCAGCACCCCCTTCCATGGCAGTGCCAAATCTGAGTCCCTGAGGCCTCAGAGAGCAACAGCATGGAGGGGAACGAATGGACCTGAGCCTGAAACAAGTGTATTTAAAGAATGAATAACCAGCTCCTCTCTATCACATAGTCCATATAGCTCAGGATCTTCCAGTGTCAGCTGCTTGTCTTGCAGGGAAAATCCACTACCAAGAAGTCTCCGCTTCTAGGAGCAGAAGCAGGCTGTGTGTTCCCAAGAGAGGTTGCAGGGGGGTGGGGGTTTTTGGCTAGTTGAATTCTAAGCTTTTCTAGCTATAATTGTTGTTATCCATCTGTATGTGCATTTTCTTGCAACAAATCTGACAATCTTACAGCAGGTAAATGTGTCCTATCTGTTCAAAATTCCCTATCATTGAATTTTATTCACTTCCCCGTGATGTGTGTTATGAGATGGGGAAATACAACGTTTTGCATTTCAGCGATAGCTTGACAGCAGGATTTCAGCTGGAAAAGACCACTAGATGTCTCCTGCCCGGCCCCGGGCTCACTGCAGTGCCAGCTCCAACGCTACCTCCGGCTGCTCACAGCCTTGTGCAGCCAAGTTTGGAACATCCCTGGTAACCACAACCTCCAGCCTGGAGCTGCCCAGGGTTTCACTTGTGACTGTGGCTGGGGGTTGCAGTCCCTTAAGATGCAGATACCTACATGGAAAATGGGGAGTGAGTGCTCTCTGTTCCTTGTTGGTACCCGTGCAGGGCTGTGGCCAATGACCGAGGCTAATGAAATGGGCACAGGCTGAACTGGTGGGATAAGAGAACAGTTGAGGACTGTGTCACTTAGGAAAACGACGTTTTGTAGGAAATGTGGACTCTAATGGAAACTGAACAAGGAAAAATCTGGATAAGCTGGGCCAAGTAAAGACATAAGGACCAAATGAGGGAAGTCAGAGATGTAGTGAAGGTTGTGTGAGCAGATTTAACAACCAGGAAGGATTAGTAAATTGCACCTCAGAGGAAATCAGGAGCCGGTGTGGGAAATAGGGTGGGGAGCTCACAGATCACTGGTCTGTAAAATGAATAGTAACCTCCCATCACTCTCACTCTCTTCATTACTTCAGTGTGAGTAGTTTTAACAGCTCTGGCCCTGCAAGCACTAACAGGACAGATGCAGAATGGATTTTCTTCAGGGTTGGTTTTTTTTTCCCCTAAATCAAAGAACATTCCATACAACACCTTTAATTAAATGTTCACATCATCACCTTACCTTAGATTCCAGTGCTTCACATAGATGTGATGCCATCATGTCTCATGGAAAGCTACTATAACGTGTCCCCCATGATTCCCTCTCCCATTCCCACATTCCTAACCTTGCCTTTGTCACCACGGCTGCACAATGACAGCAGTGATCTTCAAACCAATACAAGTGCCACATGGTATGCAGCCAGCTTGTAGTCTTCCTGCTAGTAGGTATATTTTGTTTTAATGCTAAACTTCATCTGCAACTAGGTCATACATTTACCAAATTTGGTTTGAGTCCTTTAAATTGAACTCTTTGTCTTGAACCCTGTCCTTAAGGCACCAGCCTCCTCTACTCATGGTCCCAGTAATACCAGAGTCTTCATGCAGAAAGCAAAGCATACTGGGAGAGACCCTCCTCCAAAATGATTTCGTGAGCAGGCAGACATGGGAGACAAATTCAAGCCCCAAAGATTCCTGAGAAATGAGTCAGTTGTTCTAGTTTTAATAATCACATCTTGCAATTTGCCCACTTCATATGTGCAGCTCAGAAATTCCGCTGTCATGTCAGGAACCTTCTTTAAATACAGGTGCAGTGCTTGCTTTCCTTCAAACATTCACTAAAGTGACTGGTTTTATTTTGAAATTCTGTATTACATCTAGTGACTTATCCACTTCATCCCTTCTTCCATCACCTCTAGCCCTAGAATCTCAGTTTTCTGCCAGGAACTGGCAGATAATCTCAGCAAACAATCCCCTCAGTGCTTTCTGCCAGGAAGTCTTGATGAAAAGAAACCATATAGCTTTCCAAAGCCTTTAATTGCTTTTGAAGAGGTAGTGACTCAGGACACCTATCCAATCTTCGCAAGCGATGCATGGGACTAAGCCATACGTACTTTCTTCACTTGCATCTCTAGGAGTGAATCTTCCCCGAAGTAAGTGTTTACGATATTAGGAAATTGGTCCTCCTATCTTAGTTTCACTGTGATGTTCAATCAGCTTCTTTTTTTGGCAGCTGAAGGTGTGAATCATGTAATTGTACTGGTTTTAAACCAGTATTTGATTAGGCCCATCGGAGGAGAAAGAGCCACCACCTGCCCTTGTCACCCAGAGCAAACCCGTTGCTTTTCCCGCTGACCCCCAGAGGTCCCCAGACACAGAACTCAGGCTGACCTAACCCTGCCGGAAGAGAACAGCGCTCTCCCATAGGAGGCCGGGAGGGAAGAACCTGGTGCACTGAACATTGCCAACTCTACTCCCTTTGCACTATCTGGGCAGACAGAGTAGAAGGAGCTGCCCCAAAGACGTGATTTTGACTCTTTAGCTCTCTGAAATCTGTTCCTCTCTCAGGCTGAGAAGATGGAACTGAATGGGCTAACACAAAAATTATGCTGCTTTGAAGAGGACAGCCTCCTTCCCTCCTCCAACCAACAGGAGGTGCCAGGCTCTGCAGCAACTCTGTGTCACTGCCTTAGCTGGCTGATCCCTTAAGCCTTAGCTGGCTGATCCCTTACCAGGTAGAGGTTCTTGAGCTTGGGAAGATTGAGCCCTGCTGTGCTCTTTAGCCTGTTTCCTCGCAGCTCCAGGATCTGCAGGCTGAACAATTGGCCGTGACTCAGGCCCATCACTGTCTGGATTTTATTTTCTGAGTGCCAGAGAAGGAAGAAACAAGCAGAGAGTTAATCCCACCCAAGGAGAGCATCCTATGTGCACAGGAATGAAGGGAGGTGGTCTGTATCACCTTTCAGGTTGAGGCTGGCCAAGCGAGGGTGAGTAATGCCCTCCGTATTCTTGATGCAGTTGTTAGCAAAGCTGATGATCTGGAGGTAGGGCAGCTCCTGCATGCAGGTACTGGTAAGCAGATTCCCATCCACCTTCAGCCAAAGCAGGTGGGTTAGACTGCTCAGTGGAGACAAATCTTTCAGCTTGTTCTCTGACAAATCCACATACCGCAGGTGAATGAAGAATTCGAGGATGCTGATATCTGTCAAGTCCCTGTGGGAGGGAGGATGTTAATAAAGCATCTCTCATATTTCCCCCTGCTACCATCAGTTTTCTCCTGACCACTACTGGAGGGAGAGCATCCTCCTCTCCCACTTTCTTGCTGTCCTTAGAAGCCTTGGTGGGGAGAAATAGGAAAAAGGCAGGTGACATGGGCAGGCCGAACCATCTGTAAACAAGGCTGAATGTTAAGATTGGACTTGCTTTCCTGGCATAGGGAGTACTTATTATTCCCATTAAACTGTACCTGTGAGGAGAGGGCAGAACCAGAACAGAAAAGCCCTCTGGTGTGTGCGTGTCTGTTAATAATGGTAACACCCAGGACTGTGTGGAAGGACTTTAATAGTGGGAAAAAGCTGGTTGAGATACCTATGAGGCTGCTGAAAGACACAGTCTTTTTGAGGCCTGTTAGTTAGGTCTAGGGTTATGTGGGTGTACTGATGGGGCTGAGGCTCCAAACTGTCCCCAGGCCATTATGGCACTGTTACATACAAGTGTACGCCTTAAAGGTTAGCAGTTAACAGGAGAGATTTCTCAAAGTGACCGTAGGGAGAGCACTCTGTTCAGGTCCCCTTAGAGGACCACAGTCCAGAGGGATGGACAGGCTCCCCTCAGTCTAGGGGGACACTGACATTTCCACCAGTGCATCTGGCTACGGTGGAGGCAGGCCCCAGCTCAGGGCTGAGGATGGACAAGCTACGCTGAAGCACAGACTGCCGGGTGTTGTGCACTCACTTGTGTGTGGCTTCAAATTTTACATAGGCGTGGGCCAGGCCATTGCCGGTCTTACAGAGGAGAGAGAGGCCCTCCTTCAGGAGCTCTTCCGTAAGGGGACACGGGGCCGGCACCTGGGAGAGAAGGAGAGAGCAAAACGCCAGCGTTGGCCTAACCAAAGCCAGGGGGTGCTGAGAGCCCCTCCCTCACCTCTTCTTCCTCCTCTTGCTCTTCCACAGCCTTCCTCTCCTCCGCCTCTTCCTCCTCTTCTCCCTCTTTCTCCTCTTCTTCCTCTCCTTCCTCCTGAAGGTTCTCCTCGTCCCCCTCCAGCTCCGCGCCCTCCATCCTCACAGGCCC
>NW_010186709.1:3821-5792 GCF_000695765.1 Mesitornis unicolor | reverse complement strand
GCTGAGTGACGGCGCCGGGGCAGGGCGGCGGTTTGCTGTGTCCCGCTCAGCGCACGGCCCCTGACTCAGCCTCTGAGGGCTCAGCCTCCAGGCTTCTCCAGGGGCGCCACCATCGTTATCCCCCTCCCTAATTCGGCCCTTTTGGCTGCCTCCGACAGGGCAAATGTGAAATCTGAAGTCTTGTCAGCTCTTAGTAACAGCCCCCCCCCCAAAAAAAAAAAAACCAAAAAAAACCCACTTCTGGGGTTTCACAGGCAGGGGCCCGGCTGGGGCATCCTGACGCACAGATTTGCCGTTCATTCCCAAGAGCTCCTGGCCATCCCTAGGTGAGTGATATCCACCCGT
This sequence comes from Mesitornis unicolor, assembly GCF_000695765.1. Taxonomy (NCBI): domain Eukaryota; kingdom Metazoa; phylum Chordata; class Aves; order Mesitornithiformes; family Mesitornithidae; genus Mesitornis; species Mesitornis unicolor. The sequence goes on along the minus strand of NW_010186709.1, from coordinate 5,447 downwards.
TCTTAGGAGCATGTCTAGAAAACTGAAGGATCATTTCAGCGAGAAGGGATTGCTGGAGGTCGCATTGCCCATCCCACGTTGGCCACCCCCTCATCTCAAAACAGGGCTAGCTTCAAAACTTAGGCTGGGCTATGCAGGCTGGTGGTCACTCAGGTGGCGAGTATCTCTGCGGAAAGACATTCCCTCTGGTAAATGTTTCATTAATACATGAAGAAGAATTAGGCTCAGTGTGAAACCTCCCACAACACGATCTCACAGATGTCAGGGTGGGTACAGTGTCCCCATGTGCTCCAGCCTGGGGAGCCGAGGGGGCTGTGGCTGCCAGTGCCCAGAAGATGGCATCGCTGCCTGCCTGGTTTTGGCACCCATGGGCAGGTGGGTGACTGTGCCCCCGTCAGATGCTGAGCAGATCCGGGTGTTTGCCAGCCACAAGCGCTGCTCAGAGCTGATGGCCCCCAGTGTTTTGCAGTTGGTACCAAAGTCCAAGGCCCTGTTCCCTTTCCCTCTGGTGCACTTTGCTCCTTCACGGCCCCCAGGGAAATATCGGTGTTAGATAAGCTGGTCCAAGCTGAGCTGGACACACCACCACCAGACACAAATCTCATGCTCTCATAGCACATGTGCCAGCCATCACCCCTCTGCAAAGCACCCCTCTCTGCACAGCAAGCTGCCACCCATGTCCCCTGTTCCGTCCTACCCGATTCCTTGGCACTGACCTCTTCTCCTGTACTACATTTGCCCCATGTAAGTGCACTCCTCGCTCATTAACCTACATATGATGTGGTTTTCCACTGTATCCCTTGCAGAATACAAAACAAACTCAAACTCTCTACACATAAAGCAGTCCAGCTCCTTGTGCCTTTGCTTTCCAAGTCTTTAAGGAGCCCTTCAGCAAATCTGTGCTGGACTAAAAGCAATGACATGTTTTTCTTCCCATCCCTCATCTCTCTATGCTGAAGAATAGACTGGTGGAAGTTGTGTGGCCACATTTTATGTGACCTTACAACAGGAACGTATGACTCAATTGCCTGGTTTCTAGATGACCAAAGAACTTACAAGAAACAAGATAAATGACCAAAGGAACCCCAAATCTTTAAAAGAAAGAAATTTTATTTAGGAGATATATATATATATATATATGCATATATGTATATAAAGTTCCTGAATTTAACTATACTGATTGAGGAGATTACATACTAAAAGCTCATGTGCACACCCACAAAGGGCCACAGGAGGAGGAGCCCAAACTGACCCTGCTGGTCTGCTCTCAGGCCCATCAGCCCACCAAAGGCCGATCTCCACACGCCCAGAGGGGCATAGGTGAGGAACTGTGCGCTTCATTCCTGTGAATGCTCTGAGTAGCTGGCCATGTTACCTGCGTGGCCGTCTGTGTATATATGTGGTGTATACATGTTTGTGCGTGGGTGCCTGATGGGAATACGAGCACAGCCTGGCTACTGGTTGAGGCTGAGGACAGGGAGCCGCAGCAGCCTCTCTTGGGCTGTCACATCTGACACAGTGCATTTTTCCCAACAGCAACTTGTTTAAGATCCAACCACTGCAATCTGCAGCGCAGATCTGGCAGTGTTTCCACTCCACAGAGCTGTGGTCCTGCCAGAAAGCAGA
>NW_010186709.1:3546-3790 GCF_000695765.1 Mesitornis unicolor | reverse complement strand
AGGAAAACAAGATCTGCCATACCTGCCGAGGGAGAAATTATGTTCCATGAGTTTATTCCTCATTAAACAAATGCTTTCATGCCCCTGTATTCTCCTCAAAGCAGCAAGATCAATGCTTGGCTCCCATCTGTGGCTTTTTTTTCCCTATGTAGGTCACTCTCCTGGGCTCTTGCCTAGCTCCATGGGCAGGGCTGGGCAGGAGTGGGATCTGACAGCAGATCCCCGGGAGCCATCCTGCTTACCC
>NW_010186709.1:3165-3516 GCF_000695765.1 Mesitornis unicolor | reverse complement strand
CGAGCCACCACTGCTCTGGTCACGCTGACACCAGTGCCCCGAGGCCCCAGACTATGGTGATGCCCACCAGCAGCCTCTCAGTGACATTTCTGCTTGTAGAAACCAGAATATTCTGGATTTATTTAAATTTTGTTTTGCCTTTGGAGCATCCTCCTCTCCACATCACCCTGTAGGCACCTCGCCTGCTTCCCCCGTTTGGTGGGCTCTCCTCCATCCCCAGAGGTCCCCAGCGGTGGTCCCACCGCGATCCACGACCGCTTCCAGCGCCATTTTAGTGCGGGCTGGGCAGGTTCAGCCCTGCCCGCCCACTCCCCGCTCCGGAGCCTCCGCCGCCGCCGGGGGGCGCCCCAG
>NW_010186709.1:0-3134 GCF_000695765.1 Mesitornis unicolor | reverse complement strand
CCGGCAGCTGCCCGGTCCCGGCCGCTCCTCGAAAGGCTCCTACCGAGGAAGGTACCGGACGGGGACCGGGGCACGGGTTTTCTGCTCCCGGCCGGGAATGAGATGGCCCCTGAGGGGCTCGGGGAGGGTCTTCGCTCCCCGCCCCTTCCAGCTGGGAGGGCGGAGCCCCGTTAGAGGCGCTGCGGCAGACGGGGAGGACCCACAGCATCACGGGCTTCCTCAAACTGCCTCCTCCTTGGTCTCTCAGCTCCTGCCTTCCCTCTCCTCGAGTGATGCTGGGGTACCAAGGGAGGAATGTGCCACCACTGCAAAAACTACTGCGGGCCAGAAGCCCGAAATGGCAGGGGATCTCTGAGCTGTGCAATCACAAACCAAGGGTCCCCTCCTACAGGCTCCCCAGGCAATAGTGCCTCCCTGCTAAGCTTCTCCTTGGGAAGCACTTCCTCTTTCCTTACCCTTGGCACTTCCTCTTTCCTTACCTGAAAATCTGGTGCAGCAGCTGGGAAATAACATCTAGTGTTGCTTTCTCACCCATCAGCACGCAGTTACAAGCAGGCAGCGAGCACAGCCTCAGCACATAGCCAAAAAACCTTCCCTGCATAGAGGGAGCTGCCTTGCTCCACATTTCATGAGCAGCAAAGTCAATGACCAGTCCTCACAGAGCAGGGATGAGCACTTTACCAAGCCTGTCTGGAAAGATCAGCTCACTGGTAGGATCAGCCAGGTGCTCCAGCAGCTACTGGGATAAAGACGCACACGAATCACCATGGGCCTGAAGAAAAGCTCTAACAGGAGAGAAGCGAGATATTCAGGGCATACTGCAGGAGAAACCTGCAATAGCAAGATGCAGGCTGAAGCTGTGCAATGGCTCCTGGGGCAACGGTGTGCCCTCCAAAAAAAGCAGCCCACAAAACCCACACTACCCTCTCTGCAACCAGCTACCTCCAGTAGTAGTAAATTCTGTACACTGCTTGTTCCCAGCTGCTTCTGAATAAGATCCAGGACACACCTTTTCTTTTCTTGATTTATTGTTCAGTACGGGACACAGGTGAGGTAAGACATCTCACAAGGGTCTAAGCTGATGGGCTCCTTGCTGATGGAGCTAAAGGATGCAAGAGACTGTAGTTCCTTTTTCCTTTCCCCCAGCACCAGTGGCCCTCTCTCCCTGCAGCACTGCAGAGAAAGGGGGAGGCACTGGCCAGGTTGCCTGTGGGCTCTCACAGGTCAGCAGGCAACAGAGGATTTTGCTAACTCTGAGAGGAGGCTGTCAAGACTCTGCCAAGACAGACTCCCACTAACAGGACTGCAACATGGTGGTGGGGGTTAGCAGCACAGCTAGAACAATGACCGTGGAGGGGGAAAGCCTCTGTACTGAGACATGTGCAATGAAAGGTCCCTTCTTGCTTCTGTTTCTCGTTCTTAACCACAAGGGACTGCTCCTCACAAGCTGCTTCAGTGTTTGGCGTTGATGATATCCACAAACTCTGGCTTGAGAGAAGCTCCACCAACAAGGAAGCCATCCACATCATGCTGAGAGGCCAGCTCCTTACAGTTGCTGCCAGTGACCGAACCTGAGGAGGGAGCAGCATTTTAAAGGTCAGATGTGGCCAGGGCAAAGGTAAGACCTGCAAGGCACCAGCCACCTCTGACTATACACAGAAGTAAGATTGTCTCTCATTTACCCAAACAAACTAGGAGGTGGTTCTTCATGCTCTGACAACCCCAAGCTTCCTCAACAGAGGATTTTGTACAGCTGCAGCAACAAGCAGAAAAACTAAGTGGTTCCTGCACTGGAAAGTGGTTTCAGACTCAATTTACCTCCATAGATGATCCTAGTTGATTGAGCAACCGCATCAGACACGTGGCTTTTCAGCCACCCCCTCAGCTTCTCGTGAACTTCCTGAGCCTGCAACGGAACAGAAAGAGTTGCACTGAGGGCTGAGCAATACATACCCTGCACACCATTCCCTGCCAAAGGGAAGGGAGGATCCATTCGAGAGCATCTTTAGTCTTGGGAAGGGTCAGTTGGCCATTTAGCCACCTTTCTCCTGCTCATACCTGTTGGGGAGTGGCAGTTTTGCCAGTTCCAATAGCCCAAACTGGCTCATAGGCAAGAACCACTTTACTCCAGTCCTTCACATTATCTGAGGAGGAAGGAGAAGGTACAGGTAAGCACAGTAGGCCATGCTGGGAAAGGTAGAGCTGCAAAGCTTTCTGGAACATGCAGGTCTTTTATTAACATGATCACGTCAATATTACGCGTGAACATTTGCAGCAACATATCTGCACGTCTTCCAGGAAGGCCAGGATGGCCACTATAGCCTTCTAGTTCAGACCATCATGGCCACTTCTCAAATGTTCAAAGCACCAAAAAAAAAAAAACCACCAGAAAGCCTGTTTTCTTCCCTCACCAGCAATGGCCTTGGTCTGTTCAAAAACCACCTTCTCCGTTATGCCAGCTTCTCTCTCATCCAGCTTCTCTCCAATGCAGGCGATGACTCCAAGGCCCTCAGCTAGAGCATGAGCCACCTTCTGCCCAATCAACTGGAAAAGAAACCAGGTGACCGATAAATCAGGCCTACTCCTGCAGTCATATTTTAACTGCTCATCCCTCCAGCCTTTGTAGGCACAGCTGAGCTGGACCATCTCTCCATTCCAGGGTCACTCACCTCATCAGACTCCCCAAAAATATGCCTTCGCTCAGAGTGGCCCAGGATCACCCATGCGGCTCCAATATCTTTGATCATTGCTGGGCTGGGGAGAAAGGAGATGACTCACAGCTCTGGATGAAATTAATGTCCCAGGGGCACCCATGGACATTCTTCTCCATGGGCTCACCTGATCTCTCCTGTGAAAGCACCCTTGGGTACCTTGTAACAGTTCTGTGCTGCCACCCCAATCTTTGCATCGAGCTTCTGGCGGGCAAAGTCGAGGTAGATGGAAGGGGCTCCACAAACCACCTCTGGAAGGCAAAGAGAGCAGTTACCCTTGAGACAGGCAAAGGGCAGAAACTGTACCCAGCCACTGACCCCAAATCCCAGCTCCTGGAAAGGCTCGCTGACATTTGGGGGAACCTCTGCAGCAGAAATTATCCCTGCTATCTGATGACTCGATAGCAGGGAGGAAGCCCTTTC
>NW_010186708.1:15162-39671 GCF_000695765.1 Mesitornis unicolor | reverse complement strand
CTTTTCCAACCGAGCGATTCTGTGATTCCTTTGGTGTTCTTTACAGCTGCAGCACACTGTTCACTCATGTTGAGCTTGTCACCCACCGAGACCCCCAGGTCCCTTTCCACAGGGCTGCTCTCTAGCCAGGTGGAACCCAGTCTCAGCTACATCCTTGGATTATGTATTGCCAGATGCAAGACCTTACATTTGTCCTTGTCGAACTTCATACAGTTCCTGTCAGCCCACTCGTCCAAACTGTCCAGGTCTTCCTGGAGGGTGGCTCTCCCTTCTGGAGTGTCAACTACCCCACTCATTTTGGTGTCATCAGCAAACTTCATCAGGGAGCTCCAGGTCACTAATGAAGATATCAAATAGCATTGGGCCCAATATTGATCTCTGAGGGACCCCACTTGTAGGGGAAGAAAGCAGCCTTGTTCTGGGAGGCAATGGCAGAGTCCTAAGTCAGGCAGGGACTGAGCTATGTGTGCTCCCAAGTCAGAATTCCACTTTCCTTCTTGGTGAGGACTTCACAGTCTTCCTTTCCGTGTGAGGGAGATGCTTTTCCCCATCACCCGGGGCACACTGATATTTAGGTGACCCTCTTCTAAACAAAAGCTTCAGAAACCCTGCCTAGCACTGTCTGTGGGTCCATGGCTGCAGCAAACTCATGCCAAGAACAGTATCTTTTCAGCCAGGTATAGCACTTCTGTCCTCTATGCTTTTAAACACCTTTGTTCTTGTACTCCTTAGAAATTAGAAGCAATTATTTGCACTATCCTGGATATAACTGGCAAGATAAAATATAATAAAAATACAATAAAAGCTAAAATTTCCACCTAGCGTTAATAGAAGCAACCCAGGAAAAAGCTCCATTTCTTAACATGGTAACCTGCTACCTTTTCTTCTGTTCGTGTCTGATTACGACGATTTGGATTTTGCAGTCTTTCCTCCAAGGAAATTCTGAATATAAAGAGTGGAAAGCTACTGAAAATAAAGATTTATGTCTAACATACAGAGGAAGTGTTCCTTCTAAGTAGTATCTCCAAGGATTACATTTTCACTTAGACACCTCATTCTTTCCTGTAGAGAACCTAAAAACAGTGACTAAATATATCCAACCCCACTGGATACATGGATACATTTGACATTGGAAATATTATTTCAGTAATCATAAAACCATTAATATATGTGAAGAACTGGGATTACTACAGTAATATCGTGTTGCCTGAAGTAATCGCACGTTCGTTAGCATAGAGTCACTGTAAGAAGTGGCCACATTACTATACAAACTGCCTTTTTGAAAATAAAAATTAAGATTTCTTTCCTCCTCCTAATAGCAAGAGTACAGGTTCTTGGTGTATTTAAAACAGTTTAAAAATCAACCCAAATTTCCCAGAGTTTTCAATGACTTCAAGCTTGACCCAGAAGCTGAGTACAGAAGTAGATATTTAGCAGCTGTAATTACAAGCAGCTTTGTTAAAACAAATGCACGTACCTGGAAAAATCTAGTATCCATTTTAAGAAACACCAGCTTAGAGGGGGGCATTAGTCCCAGCTATCCCCAACAACTAACAATGGTCAGAAAGGTCAGACTCAAGAGCAGTTCTTGTCTTGTATATCCTAAAAATGTAACATCAAACTCCTTTTGCATATAAAAATAGCAGCATCACAAGAAAACCCAAAACACAAACAAGAATGAATGCACAGGATTAAAATTAGCTTGTTTTCTAAAGAGAAATTAAAGGTAGGTGACCATAAGGATTGAAGGTAGGGTGAAAGTATAACAACTATAACCACCACTGAACACTACCAAAGGCAGCATATTTTCAATTCATAGCTAATGTTTCAGCTATTTTGTGGACAAAAATAAATTATAAAATACATATCCAAACCACATCTACTCCCAGATGCAGGGCTGCTACATTCAAGATAGCTGCTGCTGGACAAAGTCAACTATGAAAGTAAATATGTTAATTTTTTATCACTTCCACATTCTCAACTCACTTCAAAACTGCTTTTCCAAACCACCCGCACGTCAGTCAGCACGGAAAGTCCTTCAGTCCAACTCTGACAGCCAGTTCTGTCCTAAAAATCGGAACTTTTTCTTCTTTATGTAGCAGTCACCGTTTTGAAAATTAAAGTCCCGTCAGAAGGAAATGATACAGCTGGTTAATAGAACAAACTGAGAGGACATGGGGGTGGAAAAATTATTAACAAAGCAGTGCAAGTTGAGACGAGGAGGGAGGGAAAGCTGGCTGACTGGAGGGTTGTTTGCTTTGTTTTATTGGTGAAACAATGTCAAAAAAAGCCACAATGTTAAGGTGAAAAAACCAAATTTCACTGGCCAGCTCAGCCCTAAACCACATCAGGTGCTAGTTTACATTTTAGAACACATCAAATCTAAATCAGGGTGACATTCAAGATAGGAAAAAGTTTCAATTCTCTTATTTTTTCAGCTGAAATAATTCACAGAAATTGGCTCAAATTTTTCCCAACTTTGCTCTAAAATGATACTATTTTTGAAAATAATCTTTGTTCTGCTGCTGCTAGTTTCTTAGCTGTGTAAATATCCCTCCTAATATTACCTCCATTTAAAATATATCCCTCTAACTGGCTTTGTTCACAGAATGATGACCAGAAACTTGTTAAGAATTCTGAATTAGTGTGACAGGGATTAGCACCTACATATGATGAGAATTGATTTGTTTATTCTGTGAGACAGGGTGTGGCAGATGCACCCACTCCACTAAAGACCTGAGAAAGACCCAACAAAGCAGTGCTGAAGTTTCTGGCCCTGGTGGTGCCAGGACTGCACCCCCCTCACAGCTCCTGTCTGGTCCACACAGTGGGGGTCAAAGGCAGGAAAGTTGGGGTGACAGGACCATGTATTGACCACAGAGCAGATTCGACCAGGGTATAAATGGGACCCTGTCAGAGGACTCATTGGAGTCGGTCCTCCTCGGAGCAGCGGGTCTGCAGTCAGGGACTCTCCCCTTGAGTTGGGACCCCACTTAAGGTAACTTCTCGAGATTGAGAGCCCTCCCTTTCTGGTGAGTGAGTGAGTGCACATTTTGGATCGTTTGGCCAAAACTTAAGAATTCTTAACTCAGTGACGTGCGGATACAAAGCAGACCCCACAATCTGTAAGACTGCAAAGTAGGTATGTTTATTCACCAGTGGGCAGCAAGGTAGATTTTTTTCTCTAGACCTTGTGTGCTGGATGCCGCCGCTCACCGAGGTTATATGCAGTAAAATGTTACATATACATAAGATTTCCCAATACGCCTATACATATACATGACCTGTCCCTGCTTCGTATTAAGGTTAGTTCCAGGAAGTAATCTCCATAAACTCCTCCTAACTGCGCTTGCACAGTGCCTGCTGGTGGTGGTCGTGGAAGGCTTCTTTTCGTGACCTCTTGTAACCTTTGCTCGTGCACAGACTCAGTTGTTCTCTGGTTCTTGCTCAATCCAGGGGGTCGGGTTTAGCCAGTTCTTGAGACCACTCTCTGGTTCTTATCAGTAACTCAAGACTTCTTGCTCCACCCAGTCCACACAATTAGCAGCACATTTAGTAAGTGATAAGTAACACAATGTTTCCCAAGATTTCTTTAATCCCTTTTTCACAGCTGTGCCTGGTACTATTCCGAACCAGCATATAGAACCTGTATTTGTTGAATGTCAGTGGAATGTTGTTTTGGTGAATGAAGTTTTGTCTGCTTAATTTAAGTTGCAGATTAAAGCTTGTTTGAGTTCATTATTTGTGTGTGTAGCCATTTTGGTGCGATTCCGTGACACAGGCCACCAATTTATTGTACACATTGACTTTCTAATTTTAAAGGTGTTCTAATTTATATGACATAAGTAGAAAAACCTATCCAGTAGCAATGACCAGCTGAGTATCTTAAATAAACAAAATTTCTTACTGTTCCTGCCACGGTGTCTCCCCAGTTGCCCACCAATTTAGTTTCTTTTAACCAGTAGTTTCCAAAGTTGGTTTTTGGGTTGTTCTTTTATTTTCTCCCCATGTTTACCATATGTAAACTTAATACATGCTATCATTAAACGACAGCAGCCTCCTCAAATGACAGTTTCATTTATTGTTAGAACTCCGGGATCCTTGAATGAAGCTAAACAGAATAAATCATTAGCCTTTCCTAATCTAAAGCAGCTCAATGAAGCCATTCTCAGCTCAGAAAGCAGGAGAGATCCACGAGGCCACTGCTGATATTCAGGATACTGGCAGGAACGGCCCCAAAAGTGAGCAGATGTACAGGTTCCCAGGGACGCACAACTGGTTGTTCTGGGGAATCAAAGTCCGTCTCTCATCACAGGACATGCTCAGTTAATTGTCAGACACCAGTTCTACATGACCATAACTTTTTTTGCACACACAGCTTCATTTTAGTCAACCAACAAGACACAGAAAAAGAACATAGGATGGAACAAACCAAAAGGTTGAACTGGTCTTTCTAGGGTCGGTGTAGGACTTCCACACAACAGCTGAGGATGGCAACTACCTCTACAGATGCCAGTACCTGAAGTTACTTACACATTACAGGTAGGGGAGAAACAAAACAAAAATAAATTTGTGCACTGCACAAGACTTCAAGAGAACAACATGGCAGTGGAGACACCACCACCTCAGATTCAAAGGTACATCAAAACACCCTGCAGAATACCTGGCAGTTCCTACAAGACCCCAACAGGAAACCTGCTGGGAGGATGCACACTGAACTCCTTCCACAATGCAGATTTTGCAGCCCTGAGAAAAAACAGCAGAGTTTGCAAACTTACTCCATTCATACAACTGACAGTAGTCATTTTTGGCATAACATCCTTACTGAAATGACCGAAAGCACAAACTTGCTAGATATATTTCTTTCCTGAGCTATACAGCAACACCAACCAAAATTTCTTTATCCTAACTGTAGTGAGCTGTTATCTATGCTCAGTTATTTGTTTGCTCATTGGAATAAAAGCCCTGCTTCTCAACCCCAGTTTCTAACACCTACACTCACTGTAAGCAATGGTTCCTATCATCTTAACACCAGGATCAAAAGTGAGATAGTCCTAGCCCACATACACAAATGCAGGCAGACAAAAAGAGAAGCCAAACTTACCACTAGCACATGGTGGAGCATGGAAATAAGGAATGACACATCAAAGACAGTTTCCCAGCTGTAAGAGATTCTCCTTTTTAATTCATCAGCTCATTCCACTGCCACATTACTTTGTTACAGTTCATATTCAATACAAAGTAATCACAAGTGTTTTACTGGACTAAATATGGAATAATTTGTAGCCATTTGATCCAGAAGACAATAATGAAGGCCTTAATATCGCCTTTTCTGTTATCAGAAAGCACTTCTATGATAAAAACAAAGTATTCTGACTTTCAGTAATTCACCATTTGGTCTTAATGTACTTAAATGGAAAAAAATCATGAGAGGTTTCAAAAATAGAGAAACATCTGCTAAAATTTAAGTGCAGCTGCTTAGTGAAGGGGTCCAATGCCAGAAAAGCCAGTATTTAAAGCTCCTTCTGCAAACAATAAAAATTCTATTAAAAATGTCATGGAACAGGGCAAAGTATTTGCCCAGGTTCAAAGTTATTTGTTTTTAAAGTAATGACATCTTTTGGTCATCAGAACTTGGGGGGATTTTTTAATTTAGTGTCACAGAAGTGTTTCAGCCAAAGCCCAACCAGGCCATAGCTCACTGCTTTTCTAAAGCAGTCAGAGTTGTTTCAGTCATAAGAATAAAGATCCCAAAACAGTTTAATTTTTGGTACAGGAGGCCTGCTGTATCTCCTGCTTAGTTACTGCACTTCAGTAGTGAACAAAATTACTCTGTCTTAAGCTTATCAGCAGCTTTAAGGTCTTTTTAATACAATTCTATACAGATTTGTGTGCAAAGCATCTTACATGGCATCACTACATTGTTTCCCTACTGGGGGAAAACCTGAATGATCCTTACGTAAAAGACTAACGCTTACGACACTGACATAACTGTGTCCAGAGGAACGTACATGTAGACTACTATAGTCCTGAGCAATCTGAGCATACAAAAACAACAGTGAAAAGAAAATATGAAACTCAAACATGAAGCTTACATCTGCCTGCCTAATGCTATCTAGTGCCTGTGAATATGATGCATACAATAAATTACCTTATATAAATTGAAGAACAGAGTTAAAGGGTTGATTTAACAAGGAAAAAGAAGAATAAGGGATCTTAGACCCTTTGCCAGTTACCCAAAACAATGACTAGAGCAAATTTAGAGACTGTCACATTTCAGACACTATAACCTCAATATTTCTTGTACAATTTGTACAACTTCAAGTGCTCCATCCACACATTTTAAATAATGATAATAATGAAGCAGTAGTATTTTTTCAGAATATGATAAAACTTGAATAGTCCTTCATGTTTCTTCTGGAAGAGGGAAAAGAAAGGATTAGAATTGTAATTCACAACCATGATGTTGATACATGGAACCACAAGCTGCTCAAGAGATTTAGGTGTTTCTTGATTCATAATAACTCTTGGGTTTGATATCCTGGCTGATTGCATCACATCAACACACATCCTCCCTGCCTCCAAAAAAACCCCAGAAACCATGAAACTTCAGGGGAAGCACTAAATACTGCTTAGAAATCATAATGAACTACACACATGTAATTCACCTCTAGAACTTTTTGCTGCAAGGCCCTGTGGGTGCCCATAGTGTACATAAGTTCAAAAAGTCAAGTAAATAACTACACATGGCTCAGGAAGGCTCTGAGCCACAGCGAGCTGATAGAGAGGATTCTGAAGAACGTCATTATGTGCTTGCCCTGTTCCTATACTCACTCCAGATATCCATCACTGGCCTGCACTGGAGACCGAGCACAAGCACAAGAGATCTTTCATCTCTCCTAGTTCCACATTGATGGATCTCCTTCAGGGAAAACCAGTGGAAAACGCAGAGGGCTGAATGACAAAATATGTATTTCTTCGCTGACTTTTCAGAGTAACAGCAATGGACTGAGGCAACAATTTTATTTTTATTTTTTAATTAGTTGGGTCAAAAGAAAATCGCGTGTCACAGTTAACCTTACTGCTGCACAATGCATGTCTGTGAGCACAAACACTACCCAGAATATCCAAGTGACTTTTAAAAGACTTTTATGGATATTCCACTCTCAAAGGATGCTGGACGAGATCAATGGACGCCAACTGAGATCATTATGTACGACTTACCTTGCCATTTCCTTCCCTTTCTGCCTTTGAGGCTCTTTTAGTGCACCGAATATCTTTCTGGGGAATTTCATTTAATATCTTGGCAGCATACTCAATTCCCCCTGTCAGATCCTTGAGGCAGTCCTATAAATAAAGGGCAGAATGCTTTATTACTAGAGTCAGCAAAAGAATTGTGCACAATGATGTCCGTATTCCTACCACAATGTTATTAAAATGTGCATACTGTTTCTGTGGTTCAGAAGCAAAAGGGAGTCAAGCAATTGTAACTTAATGGATTCAGTTCCCTCTTTTCCTAGATACACGTGTAACACTTCGTATTTTGAGTTCTGCTCTGTGTGAGCTGCCATCTCTGCCTCCTCTACCTCTGTTCACTCACACAGGTGCACATCTCGCTGCTCTTGCACAAACACTTCATTTGTGGTTAATACTGATGTGTAATTAGCAGCAGCTGCAAACTGTGCTCTTCAAGTGTTAGCAAACATCAGCCTGCTAGGAGAACCAGTGCCATGTTAAGGTTAGAGCTCAGAACTCCTAATCAGACTTAGTATTTCCAGCAGCCCCTAGCATACAAGAGATGTGGAAGAAGTCACACAGAGTCCCCGTTCCACGTCCACCAAAACTGCTATAGTCTGTTGCTGCAGAGCAGTGGCCTCAAAACTTTGATCCAAAGTGAAATCGGAAGAAGGTCAGTACTAAATGTACTAAATTTAAACTAGTCTACTTCAAAAAGACTTCAAAGTACTTGCTAGTGTTACAGAACAATCCGTTCATGGATGAATTACAAACACACACTGCAGCCAGACTCATGATTTTATCATGATGCTCATCCTATTTGTGTGTACTATACTCATGGGCTTAAAAAGAAGGTATTTCTAACCTGAGGAGAGTCCAGAAATGGGACCAAAACCTACCATTTCACCATCTGGGGACCGTAGTCCTACAAACACTAACATCGAAAACTTAACCAGTTTTGAAGTGGGCAAAGTTGCTTAATGTAGCTTGATTCTCCCTAGTCACTGAAAGTCTTTTCATTATCCTATTTAAAGTGATCAGACAGCATTTATTAAAAACTTAAAACTTGATGTTGTCTGATAACAAATGTGCAAGACAACAAAAAGCAAATTCATCCATCCTATGAGCAGCTCATCACCTTTCCAAGTAGACAGTGTATATCCATCTACCTAGGGGAAAAAAGTAGCTAGAAGCAAGAATATCCTCAATATTCAGGGTGGGAGGGGCATTACATTAAGATATTTAATATTAACTATTTTAAAATTAATGCTTACAAAACTTTAACAAAACATTATGTCTTGACAGCAATACCACGCAGCAACTGCTCCAGATCAATCATTAGCGACCTCTTCTGGGAGAAACAGCAGGAAAGGAGACTTGCTCCACTCGTAAGATTTGTGAAGTTAATCCTTGCTACAGGGGAAAGCAGGAATTAGAAAATGAACCAAATTTGACAACACAGCAACATACATTTCAACCCAAAGTGCAGCCTTCTAGAATGGGCAGAATTCCACTTGGTCACATCCCTATGATGGAAAACACCCAGAAAGGAACCATCACTACATACACAAAGAGCCTGCACACACCTCTCCCTTCCGCTCCCATTCCAGTTTCTGTTGCAAGCGAGCTGCACAGGCCTAGAAATTTCCTCTTACTCTTACTCCTCTCGACCTTGCCTCCACAACTAAATTGTTATACTGGTGCCCCATGACAGAATTTTATGGGAGAAAAACAAGATGCCACTGGCAGTAAGTCCCACATCACTGACTAGAATATCTGTATTTCTGAATGTGGACTTAGGGAAGACCCATTTAATTGACTGCTGGGCTCATTTCTTGGCACATAAGGGGGGTTGGATATCAAAGGTTGCAACTGGGTTCTGCAGCCGCTGCCTGTTCAGCTTCTGCTCACAGCAACTCAACCATGGAGCACAGGAGAGATGTTATAAAAGTTACTGCTAACGTGCCTGCTGCTGTGTGGAGGAATTAAAACTACAAAACTTTAAATAAAAAGGTGTTGCAAAAGGTGGACCTTCCAAAACATCTTTTTTTTTAGAGCAACTCTGCATTACTGTAGCAACACTTCTACCTAAAAGGAAAATGAAAGACCTCTTCTCCACTTACACTCAGTGCCTTTCTGGCTTTTGCTACAGCTGCTCCTCTTAGGCCAAGATGACTCAGTTCCGCAGACCTTGCACACAATTTGGCCATGAAAGACAGAATATTAGAATGATTTTCACTTTTGTCCACCTCCAGCAATACAGCTATCAGTCATCTCTTGCTGCAAATCTAACAAATAAAACTTATTTCTCAAATCCAATTTTAAAGTAAACATTCTTTCATTAAGATGCTCACATAAGGAAGAACAAAGGTGTCTAACAGCAGAAATATTGCTGGTCTAGGGTGTCAGCTGATGCAGATCACTATGACTCCACTAGGCCTTATTCATCATTTACTCATTAAAACTCATTCTGTTCAGATAAGTCATTGACTTTCTCCATACACACCACAACATTCAAATCCTGAATTTTTAATAGTAGGTTTCAATGAGGACTTTGATTTTAATAGAAATTCATTAAAGTGTAGTAATACAGTTCACAAAGGCTTCAGTAACACACATGAGCAGCTTTTGTCACACAGAGCCATGGGGAACGCTAACATAGTGCACACTACGACCACTGACATGATTGCATCCATACTAACACAAGAATCAAAAGAACTTGCAATTATTTCAGTAATACAAATAGCAGCTGTCATCCATTAACACAAATCAAAATGTGAGAAAGTCAAATGTACCATTACACACGGTTTCTAATTATTTCAAGCCACACAGTAAACCTGCATGAAGTCACATCATTATTTGAACTGCATCCAGATCAGTTTCATGTCTCTTATGTCACTCTGCGACAGAAAAGGAGAGAACTGTATACTTGAGAGCGAACAGAAAAGTGTGTCTAAGGTCTCAAGAAAAAAGTTTTTTAAATAACTTCTTTAGATTTTTCTGAAAAGCCAAAAAATAACATAGATGCCTAAAAATAAACTATGCATCAAAAACAATTCAAAGATCCATTTAGCAACTGACGGGTGCAAATACAAGCCAAGAAAAAGTAGGATGTTCACATAGTTCTAATATGTATTTTTTTCTTATACACACACACAGTCCATATACATGTATGGTTTCACAGTCAAGAATTAAACCAGCAGTGTGGGGTGGGCTGCCTTCCAGGCATTAAATAAAAAAGAAAACCCTTATACGCATGTATTTTTAAACACAAGCATGCAATAATATTCCTCACTGCCTTTGGAGCAGGTATCAATGTCAAAGCCAGGGCTGGAATGTCACTGCTGCTGGCAGGGCACTACTGCGAAGATACTCAGATATGCAGTGGTCCCACTGACACCATCAGGTGTTGTTTATGCATGATCCAAGTCTGGATGTCAAGGCAAAACAGAAGGAGCCAGCAGGGAATTTACCACAGAAGAAAGTGGTATAAAGAGAAGGATTAGCTACATCGATATCAATTAACATGAAAACATTTCTTCCCTTCTCTTTCAAACTCTTCATCCAACTGTAAACAGGAATGACCAATATCCCAGTATGAAAGACTTGACAGTTAAGCCTTAAACACACTTAAATGAACCTGAAATTTAGACACACTATCCTACAATATTTGTATTTAAAAGACAAAAAAATCTTAACCCGTGTTTAAACCAAATTTTCCTATATTCTGCTAAAACATGGGCCCTTTTTGCAAAAGGAAGCCAACAGAAAAATATACATTTAAATACCTCCTATTTTTTAAAATGAGCTTACCTGCACATTACTTTTACTTTCAAAATCTGTATCCACTTTTGATTTAAACTACAGAACAGCTTTAAAGAGAAAAATAACTCATTAAAAAGGCCTAGATATCTCTGAAGTCATTCTCAGAAAGCATTCGCGTACTTTCTAGGAGCCTTATTCTTTCACTGCTCAAAGCAGCTAAACCCACGTGCTGAAGACTCTGCTTTTTGGACTAGATGCACCAATGTGTAAAGCAGTTCTGCTGCTGCGGAATCGGACTGCATTTCAGGAGAGGTGGATTTCAACTTATTTCTCTACGCTTGCTCTCTAAATGGAGCTACAGAATCACAGAATCCCAGAACGTTAGGGATTGGAAGGGACCTCCAAAGCTCATCCAGTCCAATCCCCCTGCCGGAGCAGGAACACCCAGATGAGGTTACACAGGAAGGCGTCCAGGCGGGTTTTGAATGTCTGCAGAGAAGGAGACTCCACAACCTCTCTGGGCAGCCTGGGCCAGGGCTCTGTCACCCTCACTGAGAAGAAGTTTCTTCTCCAATTTAAGTGGAACCTCCTGTGTTCCAGTTTGTGTCCGTTACCCCTTGTCCTATCATTGTTTGTCACCGAGAAGAGCCTGGCTCCATCCTCAGTAAATTACAGTAAATTACAGTAAATTACTTGACTTCTCCTGGCCTCAGGTTCCCATACATTGATAAACAATGTAATTCTTTGCTGCTTCTCTGTACCTGCCAATTTGGATTTCAAGGCACGCAGATTTTAAAACTACATTTGTGCAGCAGTCTAGGATCGTGATCATGTTTGATTCCCATTGATACATGTTAATAACAAACTGCAGAAAAAGCCCTATCAGTTAAAAGAGAACTGTGTTAGCCACACATCTGGGTTTACACCTGCAACAGCACCAGCACTGTTTAGATCTGTATGCAAAACCAGAGAGCTTGGAGTGGTGAGAAACAGCACACTAGAGCTACGACAACAGATTATACTGCAGGGACAGCTTTCCTCTCCTCTGAATTTGTAGGATATAGAACAAGGAAGCAGAGTGCTAGACCTTTACAAAAAGGTTACAAAATTGTTTAAGCACAAAAGTTACTCTACTAGATTACCCCAAACAATAAAAGTACATTCACTGATCTAGTGGAGTACATGGCATCGAATTTCTGTGAAGATTCAAGTCACAAGATTGCTGTAAACATCCTTCACTCTAAGGTAAAACACAGCAATACATTTAACTTGACTATTTTCTGCTTACAAAGACCACTTTAACCTTGCCTAATTATGAGATATACACTGACAAACATACAAGATTAAACTAGTCTCAGTGCAGGGCACACATTCATGGGAATCAAACTGGATAAAGTACCGTTAAAATCCCTTAAATCTGGCCAGAGAACAAGTGGTTGGATTATTTGTGCACAACCAGTGCCATCCTGGGACACTTTCAGCTCCCCCTTTGTTCGAATTCACTAGAGTCCTCATTAGACAGATGAAGGTGCATTAAATGAAGGCAGAAATTAGACCTAATTTTAAATATTCACTGGTTTAACAGAACCTTGTAATCTGCTCAGGTGCATTACACTTGTGATTTCCTTAATGTTTCTTTAATGATTTTGGAAGGTAATTCTCTGTTGCACTACAAGCCAGTTTTGTTCAGGCACATCCAAGTTTTCCCACAGTGGAGTAAGCAAGTTATCAAGAGAACTAATTAGCTTGACCTTCTGTTTGCCCAGTAATGGGAAATGCATCAAACAGGTCTCTCTTTTCATGCCTGAGTCTGTCAATTAAAGCCCAGGCTTTCTATTCATTGCATTGTCCTCAGGAATATTTACCACAAGCACAGCCAATATAGGCAATGCCCTATCCACTCACCTCTTCACACTGCCAGGTAATAGCTTTGAATTTTCTTCACTGAAGGAAAACAACAGCTATAAATGATAAAATCCTTCTGAATTCAGAGTTCCTTAGGCAAATTAAAAGCTACAGACTCAGACACTAATGGGCCCTACAAGCAAGAACCACTCTCAAAAAACTAACTAGATCCTGATTTGTTAGGAAATGCAGAAATTGCTACATTTGAAAAAACTACATAACCAGATTTCTCAAGCATTCTAATAGCACATTTTTGCACATACAAGCCCTTAGCTCACACATCCAACCTCCTCTTATAAATAAAGCAAGTCAGAAGACAAGCCATCAAAATCAAAGGCAAAGACCTAAGGACTCACAGGAGCAGAGACTCTGATGTAAATTATACCTCATGTTACCCAGACAAAGCTCATAACAGTCAAGGTTGCAGGGAAATGAATTAAGGAAGGTTATTTTGTGGAGGAAATAAGGTGGTGTCTGCCTTTTTTCTATGTTAAGATTAACACAAAAGTCACATATGTAAACTTCCAGCAATTCTTGCAAGATTCCTATACGATCACTGAAAATGGATTTTAAGACTTTATATACAAGGCCTTAGCTTTCCATTCCACAGCCTATACATCCATGATATCATCCAGATGCACTTTTACAAACAATGCTGAGCTAAATGCTACCTAAATGGCCTTTGTCAGAAGGAGGTGTGTATTGCTTCTCCTGCAGGACTTCACCTTCTTCTTTCAGAGTTCACAGACCTGAAAACATCTTTGTGAATTTTCCACTTGAAGATCCTTCCACTGAAGATCACTTCGCTATCATTCTTCCCTCTGAAACACGGATGACATGGGATGCAGCAACATCCCTCTTCCATCCAGTGCCATAGTGATCAGAGCATGTGGCCAAGATGTGGGAAGTACAATTCAGTTTTCTCCTGAGGTTCACTTTTGTGCCTTTCACTGTCCTACCAGCCAGGACACTCCAGAGCCTGGGAACTCGCAGTCAGTCCTGGACAGAAGATGATGCAGCTCTAAGCTGGAAGCAGGCAGGCGAGGGAAATCAATTTGAGTTTTCCACATGCAGGAGATTTCCTTAAATGCTAAGCCACACGTTAAAGGCTATCATCATCTTTTCAACTCTCATGTTTCTTCAGTTTTGAACTGACTTTTGACTGATCTTGTAATATCCATTAATGTGCTAACACCATATCCCATGAGACCTCCCACAGCAATAGAGGCTGCAAGCAGCCTAGACGAGGGCTCACAAGGCAGAGACGAAAGGCACTGTACTGCTCTTGAGGCAGTCCAGATCGCATGGGGCCTTGTGGAAACTCCCTGATGAAATCAGATGTCTGCAGATTAACAGAGGGGATATTAAGGACTATGCTTCCAGGCTCAGATTCTGACTACATCTTAGTGTCCACACCTTAAAGTTTTTGGGGACTGCTTTCTCCAGCAGATGTTAGAGGACAGACAGACCGACCTAAGAGGCCAAACCCAACATTCCAAGTCCCAACCTTGATCCTATTTTACTTGACAAAACTAGCCCACTTCTACAAATCTGTACCCGCAGCACTTCCTCAAAGTAACAAGGTTGATCATAAATTGCTTCAGGTTCAAGCAGTTTTTGGCAGCTGCCTTAGCTGATCAGATATTATGTGCTGTGCAGTAAGAATACACCAAACCTGGGACAATAGCAACAGGCATCAGAATCCAACTGGTTTTCAACCAGTTGAGTCAGGAGCTATGCCTTGCAAGTAGAGCATTGCCTGCAAACTGAGACTGTTTGCTAATTCTGCCTTAAACATGCTTTTAAACTTCAGGGAGGCTATCAGTTCCCCTCCCTGATAATTTCTCCAGCTGATAAATGAAGATAAATATAATCTCAGTTAGAGAGCCACATAATAGTAAGATCATGTTACTACTAAGGGCTAATCAGCACCTCATAGTACATAACACTCCTTCAAAGCACTGGCAAAGAACCACTGCATTTTAATTTTAAAACAAAACAAAAACAGGTAATTAGCAAAGAGAGTAACTGCCAGCCAGGCATCTTGTTTTCTCAGCCAGTTTTATATAACCATCATGAAATCTGTTGCTCCAAATTCCCTGTTCTCTTAATTTGCAAAATGAGAGCAGACTCCATTGTCTGCTCTCTTGAGCGTCATGCCACCCAGGAGTTGATGCTGACTGCTCAGGGTCCACAGCAGAACACGATACAAAGACATAAGCAACTCTGAGCCCTTAAACACTGGGGTTTTCTGTACATGTCAAAATATGAAAGCCAGAATTCCTCTGCCTTGCAAAAGAAAAGAGTCACTAGATGGGGAAATCACAACACAGAAGAACGTTCTTGTTTTATAATTAGAAGGTACTATCTTAGAGAAACATGTTACAAGAGCACCTGGCAACAGGATGCAGTCTTCTCCCTCTTAGACATTATCCACATCACCTGATGAGAACAGACAACCAGGACACCAAGGTCAGCACGCTGGTAGTTGATGTGCCTGATAGGCAACTGCATTCATGTGGCACCATGTAAGTTAATGTGAGAAAGACCAGAGGGAAGCACCCCTTTCACAGTACTCACCCACTTCAAACTAGAAACTACCTTGCAGTACTTATATGATGTGGGAAGGAAACAAAATAGAAACTGGAAACAACTTTAAGATTATAGTACCCATAACGTTAGCTGCATAATCGAATTGCAAGACTAACTCATTTATTACAACAGTATTTCTTTCTTAGTGCCATAAATTAAGCATATTTTTTGGCAGTTCTCCTTTGCCAGGAACAATTCTTTTATTCATGAACCTCCTCGTTTTAAGGGTTGAGTCTTCAGAGCCCATTTGAAAAACATCATCAACACATTTTGGTTTTTTTAATGCAAGGAAAGAAACGTTAAGCAAGCTGCCATTCCCATTTTTCAAAATAAATCTGTTCTTCTCTCCCACACTTGAATATTCGAGTACATAAAACATTGATTTCAGCAGAGTTGCTTCTGATTTACATGGCTGTGGAAGCAGAGTCACAAACCCATAGCATACGTAAAGATGTTTCTGTAGTGTCTCCTTATGTTGCTGAGTCGGCATGCATCTAACCTAGGACAACAGAGGAATTTAAAGTGCTATTATGCTGCAGAGGGAAAACGTGCCTTGCTTCCTAGGCTAAGGATTATTATTCATATTGCCACAGTGTCCCGAGAGCCAGACCCTATGTGCTAGTTGCTGTATATTTCTCAAGACAGAACATTTTTTGAATATTTACCACCTAAACAGATAACAGCAAAACTAGAGCAAGAAAGCTCAGTCAGAAACCTCCCCTAGGGCCTCCTCAAGGTCTCCCAAAGCACCTGTGATAGGCATAAGTGCAGCTCAGGGCTGCAACATCGTATTTCCTCTCCACTTGGACTCTCCGAATAAGACAGTGCTTTCTGCTACAACTTGGTATCATCCTTCTGAACTATGACACAGATACAGCCTTAATTTTTTTAGCATGACACATTAAAACATCTCATTTTAATCTTTTCACTCTATTTGAGAGGAAATGGTCTTAATGAGAAAAGTAGTTCCTTATCTTTGCTAGTGCACACATATGAATACTCGCTGGTATTTTAGCTCTCTCCTTTAAATGACAAATAGGGAAGGGTGGTGGAAATCAAGGATGTGCTATAATTCAAAGGTCTGAGTCAAAAAAAAAAGGGGGGGGTGTGTTTCTCCACGGTGGTGTCACAATCTCTATGTATGTAGGCAGCTTTCCTGTAGACAGGAAACATTCCTCTGCAAGTCCTTGGGTCAAGCGGATTCAATGAGACATTGCTGTTTATCAGGTACATATAAATTTTTTCTCCTTACGTATCAGTCCATGGTCTTGCCTTGGTTTTGAAAATTCACCCGTTAATTCAAATTGCTGTAAGTAGTTGAGTTACTTGAAGATCAAATTTTTGCATTACTGGCTTTACCAACTGGGACAACAGCAAGTGTTGGTTATGAATAATTTAGTGGCTTGGTAGACTGTACTTTCTTTTGAGTGCTTGATAAGCAATTTGTGAAGACAGTCAGATGCTTCACTTGGGTCTCCTTATTTCTGGAACAATTTTGGAAAATATTATTGCCAAAGTTCCATTTTCCCTCAGATCTGCACTACCAACAGTTTGAAAAGTGGCAGAGGGGAAAACAACTCCTTTGCTAATTGATTGCTACAGTGGGTCATTGGTAAGTGGAGCAATAAAAAGCCTGCATTCAGATGGGTAATGTATAAATGAAGCTGGCCAGCTGAGGATTTTGACAAAAGCTGCACAGGACAGTGCTATGAAATGGGAATTTTGTTGTCCCATTTGGAGCCATTAACCCTGTTGGGAAATGAATGTCGGCACTTTGATCCAAAAGGCTTTTTATCAACCTATGTTCCTGAGGGCCACTATCTTCCAAAATCCTGGTTTCTTATTAATCTATAGTTGTATCAGGTTTGTTTTTTCACTGGTTCTTTAAGACACTGCCTTTCTTACTGCATAACTTAATCATGTACAGTCAGGAAGATTTACTGTTGTACCTGGTGATGTTTGCATTTACAGGACAACAGACATTTGATTGCAAAACCAAAAAGCCAAGCTGCTGCATGTAAGACCCCCCTTCAGTTAAGCTAGGAGGTAGCAGCTTGCTTAGGATCAGAGTTTTCTAGGTATTCATGGAGCTCCTGCCTAAAAACACACGCTCCAGTTGAGTAGGTGCATTATTAAAACATCTGGCCCCAGTGCTTCAGTCAGTTATTGACTTTACACCAACCAAAATTTATTATCACTATTTGTTCATGACTTACATGTCTTTGCCCAAAAAATATAAGTATAAATAATTCAGTTCTTATTTCATGCAGTACATTAATTTATTCATCAATTAGTCCCAGACGAGAAGCAGAACAAAAGTATTCCTTAGCACTCCCAGTGCCAGCTTTCAACCTGAAATTACACAGTTCTCAGACATCTCGGGCTACATGTTTTAACAGATGTCAGCAGTTTTACCAGCAGCCTTAGCATCAAAGTTGGAGCTCGCAATCATACTATCGTTCAGCGTACCAGCACATCCAAATTCCATATATCCATCTCCAATAATACCATAAAGACATCTCCTCTCACCTCCTCCTCTTTCCCCCTTTATTGAGCACACAGAGACTGGTTCATCTTGCATAAAGCTGGGAGCAAAGTGAGTGTGGAAATGCCAGCTGGCTTAGTGCTTGCACCAAGAACACAGGCTGCTTAAACACAGACCTTCCCTTCAAGTCTAGCAAATACATACAACATCAGGGCACTGGAAGCCTATCTGTGATTGCATTCTTTTTGTACAACAGATTTTCATGGATCAATGGCTGTATTAAACACAAATATTTCAATTAGGAGGTAACGCACTCCACTCCATGAGACATTGGACTTGAGGGCCTCTGCCCAGCTGGACATCCGACCAGCTTCAGGCTCCAGTACTTCACTCACCTTGGACACTGGACTGCAGCTCTTCAGTGGCAGTGTATCTGTGTATATTCCATACAGTGCCCTACAATAATGTCCAAGTGTCACCAGAATCCCAAAGCACCAGTGTCACACAAATAACAAACCAGAGTTTGAGCTGGGAACAGTCTACTAAACCATGACTTTCACGTAGCAGTTTGTAGCTCAGACTGATATGCCCTCACCCCAAAGCAGGTACGTTACATTAACTCAGTTAAACCAGACCGACACGCAGTTCTCAAAGCTGGATGACTGTTACCTCTTCTTGCACTTGTGTAGCAGTGACATAGCTAATATTTACCATTGGTTTTTCCTCTAATAGGGGAAGGGATTCCAAAATGAAATTTCTGCTAGACCTGATCCTTATAAGCACTAACTGAACAGATGTGAGAAGAGAGCCTGATTCACACTTCCATCTACCTCCTGATTCAGGTCACAGGAAGCAGGTCTGACTTTTTCCATGGCTGATGCGTGAAGCCCAACAGACAAATGTGCCAAGTTCCCATAGAAGAGACACCCGGCAAAGTTAGTGCAGTAAAGGCATCGCTGTCTAGTTCTCTTTTCCGTTTTACTGCCCACCTTGGACAAAGAGTATTTTTTCATTATCTCCTGCCTGATTTATGTTTAAATATATGTACAACAGAAATCCCTGTTACCCTTTTGTAATTAGACACTGTGTAGCCACCTGCCAGCCTGTCTGTGCTCCAACAACTCAGCATGTGCTTGTAAAACTGAAGTACAGGAATCACTGGAATGTGCACGAGGTGACAAACTGCAGTAAGTATCTTACAGGGAGGCAGTCTGTCTACTTACACTGAGGATATAAAGCTCTACATGCAACAAAAACACCAATACTAGTGGCAGAAAATAGAAGAACAGACAGACAATGTTCGTCCCCTTCCTTGGTAATTTCTAGACTTGTTGCTTACCTTATTTTACCTAGGATATAAGAATTTTTTAAAAATTACTTTTCAGTCTGTGGGCACTGTGAATGTATCATGACTGTGTGGGTGTTTACATCTATATTTTATAAACAAGGAAACCAAATACAATTTTCCAAATTGATCCTTGATATAGAAGTGCTCAACGTGAGCTTTGGAGGCATCTTATTTTCAGCATACCTGGGGCAGGAGGGAAATCAGGCCTTCCCATAAGCATGTTCAAAAAGCCCCAGAAATCACTGTCTGTTCTGGAAGTGGGCTTGCATATTATCTCCACCAAGGCATTACTGAAACATCAGTGAGACCACTTGCGTACTTAACGGGACCTTTTCAGATCAGGAGCAAGAGCCAGAACTGCTGAAACCACCTCACTCCCACTGAAATCAATGAATCCCTAAGAAATCAAGAGGATTTGAGCATCTGAACGTCAAAGCTTTGGTCTCAATTTTACCATTTTGCACAGACCTAAGGTGGCAGCCCGTGCAAATGTTTCATAATCAGATGACCCTTATAACCTATATTTTTAAAAAGCATATCGGGTATTTTCATCGTATGTGCAAGCACATATCCATTACCTATCTGGGGACAGCAAACAGAGCAAGAAGGAGCTGAACTCGCAGACTCCCAGTCCCCAACACGACACTTACATTTCCCCAGCACGTTGCATATTTTTTCCTACAAGCTCCCTGGGCCAAAAGTACAGCAATCTCATTGAAAACTGGGTCAAGCCCTTAATACCAAAAGTGGTGCTCAGTGAAAGGTGCACATCACTACTGGCTGACAGCATCTGGTTCTAGACAGCACCATTAAAAAAAAATTAGAGATACTCATTCTGTGAGAAAGGATATTTGATTTCACTCTGCATCAGAGCAAAAGGTAAAAACACAAGAAAAAGCAGAAGAGAAGCTTCTCTAAGTCATCCTGGATAAAACACTGACCTGGATCATCAGAAATCCAATTTCATTTGCTGCTTTCACACATCTGGAACAGGGTATTGAACCAGCTTTCCTCAGCATTTGAGCAAGAGCACTGGCCTTGCAGCTACTGCTCTAGGTTGGATACTCTTATTTCAACAGGAAAAAGACAACAAAAAAAACCTGAAACCAAACCAACACCACTCTGAAGCCTGAAAAAACCCAAAACACTCAATAAACCTCTCAGACTGAAGACCATTTAGCTTTCAAATTACTACCATGTTTAAGTAACAGCTACACCTCACAGGCAAGACCTCTTCGCTACACTCCTCCAACTATTGCACTTCCACATGAGGGATCTTCTCAGTCCTATAGCAAAAAGTGCATCGTCCTTTGTCAGATTCATTTTAGTTATGCATCTATCTATCGATCCATTCAAAGACTGAATAGATGAAAATAGGCTATCTGCTCCTCAGCCAGAAAAAAGGCTATCTAGGAGACCAACAGAAAAACCTCAACTAATCCATTATATGTAAGTGTTTTGTCTTCGTAAAACAGCCCTGGTGCAATGGATTGCCCCAACATTCATTTTCTCTATACTGCTTCTAACTAGGTAAGTCAGAGCACACAAAGCACGATGTTGCAAGTAACAACAAACAAAGCCCAAAGAGGAGAGGAGGCTAAGAGACTGCATGCATAGAAGAAAAGTAAAGAGCAAAAAGCCACTTACAATACCTCCTTACAATAATTGCAACTACAGTGCATTTGACAAAAATCTGACTAAGAAAAGGAAACCTGCAACAACTCTTTCATATGGATCCAATTATTTCCCCCTCATCACCAGCGTTTCCATATTCTTTAGCACAAAATATATGGTTAAATATTGAATTGGAAAATAAAAATTTGTTACAGAAAGAGACAGGCCTGTGTACAACCTCACCAACAAGTGCTTGAGTCACGCATGACTGGTAAGCAGCATGCTACTCCAAGACATCTCTGCAATAAAATACATGGCAAAAGCAAAAGCTGTGCTTTTCCTGTGACGAGGCTCTTCCCCACTCCTTTGAAACAACCGCAGAGTAAGCATGGAAGAAGGCAATCAGCACCTCATCCAGCACACCCGAGAACTTGGTTTCAGTCCTTTTTTTTACTTAAACCCTTAAGAATTGCAAGTACTTGCAGTGTCACCACAGACAATGGAAAGTTCAGGGGGTTTTAAGACAGTCGTACAGGCAGGACAACAGTTACAGGATACTGTTAAAACTTGAGTAATAACCTCCAGGAAGATGCCAAGTTCAAAGGTATCAAGATGACAGTTTTAGACATGGCCATATAGAGTTTTCTGCCACTGAGGGAAATTTATTCGAACTTCTGGCGTGACTGTAGCAGTATGAAAATTGGACTGCTCCAATGAGGATATATGGTGATGATGCATGGTTGTTAGTCAGACATCTTAACAAATCTCTATTTTCATAAAATGCCAAGTATACCTGCCTTCAGAACAGCCTCAAAATCACCTCCTGATACCTCGTTCCTGTATCGGCATCCGACCTTACACACAAGATGAGCACTGATCCCCACTGTTGTACCTGCATATGAACAGGAATCACACTGAACACAAGCTGCCACAAAGCCACACAATGAATGGGACAAATACTTAAGTATATGGGTACTTAAAGGCACCGGGCAACTGCAAACACAAGGAAAATGCATTGCAAAAATCCACTGGGGGTTTCAAAAACGATATTGTACAGATGACAAAACACAGTTTATATCTTGCAGAAACAGTCGCTTTACAGGCAGGAACAAATCTTTACAAAATGGAAGCAGCACGCTGGAATGCCATCAAGTCACCTTGGTGAACAAAAGAATGGCCAGATTTTAAGTCACAGTGAGAAAACAGAGACACATCTCACCAGTTACTCCATGACTGTGGCCATTTCCGCTGGACTCTTCCCTCATCATCTAGGCTGGCCACTTTCAACTCATGTGTGTGTCAAAACACATGGATCAGGCAAAACAAATCAAGTGGAGTTCTACAGCATCCGAATACACTGCTGTTCAGACCACTTCATAGCCTCAAACAAGGATGCCAACATGGGTTTCCATCCCACCACAGGAGAGTTAATCCTCAAGGCAGATGAGCAATCACATAGAAACTTTCAAGTTCTCAAAGGATGAAACACAGACACACTTAAGGGCATCTATATCCTTGCCAGGCTCCAACAGACACAGCGCTTTCCTGTCACTGGCACTGAGACCAAGGCTCCAGGCTGAGAATCAGCACTGACACATGGTCTGTGTCCACAGCAGACAAGGATATATGCACCACAAACCTCTCCGGTAAGCTGAGCATCCACCTGGATCCACTGCAGGCAGGGGGGAGCACGAATAGTCTACCTGCAGTGTCTCATTGAACAGTTATTCCTGGTAACTGGAAGTGACAGTTGTACAGTAAATAACAGGTATATTTTCTTAAGATGAGAAGGACTAGATATCTTTTTGAGTAAAGCTGGCACTGCACTTTAAAATTATGTGTCTAAACATAGAAAGCTATCAAGACTTTCTGAATTAAAAAAAGAAAATCTTATGTGACAGGGAGTATTCTACATTTTAAGCTGGAAAATAGGGGAAATAGTTACAGCATCTGTGTATTCTCTGAACTGCAACTAGCGAATTCTGAGATCTGGTATCCAGTTATCTGAGATCTAGTTCCATCTTCCAGTAAGAGCAGGTGGTTTTTTCTGGATGTGTACCAGAGTCAGTCTTCGATGGCTTTACACTCACAGAAGCAAGAAAGAGCAAAAATAATATGGAAGGGCTCCCAAGAAAGATCAGGCAGGATTTGGTATAGCCCAGAAAGAGAGAAACTGCTGCCTTGGGAGGAAAAAAAAAGAAAAACAATATCAACCACAGTATCTGTTGGTATCCCTACAAAGAGACAAAGACTTCAGGATGTAAATAACCATATTTTTGCAGATGGCTCGCAACCCTTTTTTTCCTGCCATAACAAACAGGGTCCTTTTATGATCTCACACAAAGCTGACTAAAAGAATCTTCCAATATTCAGCAGCAGATACTGCAAAGCAGACGATATGCCCTAATGACTGACATAGGTCAAAATAAATCAATTACAATAGTGAACTACTTTTCAGGTCTCCTTCAGACAGAGATAAGACAATTTAATACAGACTAGGATATTACAATATAAGAAAGCTATCCCTGGATTTGGTATTTTATAGCGACATTTGGCATAACAAAGCTCACCATGATGCAGGTTGAGAAAGTAACTTCTGTGAACAGGTTCATCTGAGGGTCATAATCACACAGCCTAAATTACAATCAAATCCCTTTACTCTGTATTTTCTGAAAGTGGACTGTGGTTTAGTAACATATTTCAGTCCCATGAGTTGTTGGTCCCAAGCAACCATGCCAATGGTTGACCATCGGTGGTTCTGTCACCACTGAAAAAACCACAAGGAACGGAAGTGATTTCAAACCATCTCTTAATGAAGTTACATGATGGACTTCAGGGATCACTTTCTAAACACCATGTGCAATGACTACTGCTGCACTACTGCCTACTTGACTTTCTACAGTCTTCAACAAACGCTTTTTTTTGTTTGTTTTAATGATTTCTCAGAATCCTTGTCATCAAAAAGAAAGATGCATAAATTCATATTCCCTTTAGAACACAATTAAGCAGAGCCTGTATCCTCTCAATGCCGAGACCTCAACAGTGAATCTCCAGAAATATCACAGCAGAGTCTTATCTGTTGCATCCTAGGGCTGAACGGGGGAAATAATAGTAATAAGCAGGACCTTCAGCTCAAACCAGCAGTGCATTCCAAGATCACAATTTGCTACTGTGTATGAAGAAGGATCTGAAATTCAAATGATCAAGAGGCTATTAAAGACATTAAACATCCAGCAGATGTGTATGTTCATCCTGTTTTTATTGGAGGGAGGGTGGGGAGGGGTATGGGGTGTGTAATAGAGGCATTAATTCTAAAAAAAAGATAATGAAATACAGTTACCATAGTCAGCCTATCACAAAATAGCTGTCTCATTAAAAGCACACTGTCCAATCTTTAGTAGGCAAAGAAAAATTAAAAATACATATTCCTCATTCAGCTCTAGCTTTAATGACTGTTATTTACATCTACAATTCTGCTTATCAGATGGAGAACTACCCCAGAGTTGTCTCACTGCAGACTAACCTTCAAATGACCTTCCATTCAACTTGGACTAGCCATGCACT
>NW_010186708.1:0-15145 GCF_000695765.1 Mesitornis unicolor | reverse complement strand
CTCCAAGATTCCTTTGCTGCCTGCACCAGCACAGCATCAGGACTTAACAGGGTGATCTTGTGATACCAGTTTTTCAAACTGAATTCTCCAAAGCAAAAAGAGAATCTAAACTTACTCCTCTTCAAAGGGCATTCCTTTTTGACATTTACTGCTGCAAATACCTAAAAATAATCCTTACTCATTTATTATTTCGTATATGAAAACAACCAGAAGAATTTTTTTTAGATTCCTTTAGTTTTTGTATGTGGTAGTCTTTATGATCAGTGTCATAAAGGTTAAAACCCCTACATTTCAACTGAAACTGGAACTAGAAGCTTCTATTTTCAGTCTGCAGGCTTTGGGACTGTATTACTGTCACAGTCACATCATGTTATTTCCACCAAAACAGCTGGAGGTTTCCAGTGTAGGAAGCAATTATTATGAAAAGTGTCAATGTGTCATTCTCCCCAAGTCAAATGTTTAACTTCACGTTATAGCATTTGACAAGTATCCAGCTCTCGGCCTTCACCACGAAAAAGCAAAAAGGAGAGAGAGCACGCGCGCAAGTCACAGGAGAAAAGAACAGTTTACCCACTGCTATGCAAGCAGTTTTTGATATTGCTGACTGATGCCACAGTTGTGGTGCATTTCTGGAGTTTAATTGCTTTGGCAGAAGGCACGCTTAGGTCTGTATGCATGAATGAACACACTATTTGCCTTGACCCAACAACGCATATGCATAAAGCATCCGTGCCTTTCCCTCCAGAGGACGCAGGCCAGCCAGCACTGCTTGATCAGGGAAGCCTTTGTTCATGCCCATGTCAGTACATCCCAATGAATAGTTCTCTAGTTCACAGTCTCAAACTATTGACTCAGACTGCCTGCACAGGTCGTGGCCCAAAATACAAAGCTCTGTGGATGGCCTTGCCTTCAGGAATCTGCACAACTTGGGCTGCATGTCAAAGAATGAAGCCCATAGGTAGCAAAAACCACTCCAACAACTTGGAGTGCCAGTGTCTCTTTCTCCCATTACACTTTGGCAACACAAGGACCATGCTATTAATTCTGAAGCTAATAATTTGTGAAAGTATTTGGAGGGGAGGAAAAAAAAAAGGAAAGATTGGAGAAGAACTTTACCAAAAAGCACTTCAATCCTTTTAAGCTGGAGTCAGGACAAGGAAATGATATAAAACATATGTGATCCCAAATCCGAATTCTGCTTAGAGCTGGAATCTCCTGTTACTACAGCATATTCTCCAGCTATGCATGGTATATTAAATTAATGGAAACTTTGAGCTTTAGCATATGCTTAATAGCTACAGTCTGCTTCTTTGAGCAATGATACTACTTTCTTACTGTATACAAAAAACCACATATGGATGCATTTATGTATGTCAAAAATACGCTTAGATATTACTCAACAACACATATTGTCCATGGTCAAGCAGTGCTTTTGGCTGTATTAAGCAATGCAGAAGTAAGCTGGAAAATAATGTGTCTAAGTTTCTCAGAACCTAGCAAAATCTTTAAAAAAAATTAAAATAAAAAAAATATCAGTCAGGAGAAAGATGTTCTTCCACCATCAGTTCAAGACCAATAAGCCTTCACTCCTCCCACAGGAGGGCCAAAACACCATCCTATAACCTAGACCACTCACACAGCTGTAAAAGGCTGGACATAGCTGGACAATTTTTCAGTTTTGGTAGAGTCTACAAACTAAGTACCACTAACTAGACCAGGCACATTTGGCTAACCCTTGGTGACAAGGCCCAAAGCAAGAAAGCTGAGGTCTAATCTTCAATATATGCCACCCCGAAGGATAAAGGTGACATCTTTTGCACGTTCGAAAGGTGCTACATATTGAAATTCAGCAAGAATTAAACGTTGTTGCCAGTGCACCAAAATAACTGTGGAAATATAATTGCTTACTCAAAAATCAGACAGACATAGGGAAATCACAGATGCTTTTTAAGTCATGGCATGCTGTTGCACAGACACTGTGTGGGTGCCTCCGAAACAGCTACGTCTGTAAGCCATGCTAAATCTGTGCTCCCAAAAGCCGGTAACTTTGTGCAGTTACTTGTTGCAGATCCAGCCACAGGAACATCGTCCTGTTTTCCTCCTGTGATACATGCAGCTGAAGGAAAACACTATACCAGAACACAAGACAACCACACCTGGATAGTGTCACAGCAGCACGCAAAGGGAAAAGCATTTCCAC
Organism: Mesitornis unicolor; assembly: GCF_000695765.1. NCBI lineage: Eukaryota > Metazoa > Chordata > Aves > Mesitornithiformes > Mesitornithidae > Mesitornis > Mesitornis unicolor. Next base: position 12,945 of record NW_010186708.1, on the reverse strand, counting down.
AGACAGAGCAGGGGTTTTCTCACAGCACAGCTTTCTCCTGCGAGCCAAGTCTGACATCTGCTGGGACTGGGACTGCTGCACGCCAGGCTCCTTCACTGGAAGGAATGAGGTGAACTCAGCCAGGGGACCCCTCACTTCCACCTCACTGAAGGCTTTCATCCGGACAGTCCTTTATGCAAATACACAACTACCAACACTTCAGAGGGATCCACACACACTGAAGAGGTTCTAGACAAACTCTTGGCATGCCAGATCAAAACTGGGCAGCAAAAAAGGAGCAAGTAGGCTTGTGTCAGGAAGAAAGGGTAACTGCATCCACTTCAGAGCAGTGAAGGAGCCAAAAAGCAGGTATGTGAAAGGGCAAAAGCATTCACTGCAACCCTTTCCAACTCTGTCCCATAAGACTTATAGGGACAACGGTACTTCCCTAGAGGCAGAACAGAGAACATGGCCACAAGGAAAAGCCAAAATAAAAAAATAAATAACATTAAAAAAACCCAAAGACACAACACAAAACCACCACAAAACCCTCAAACCATAGCACTTTCAAACATTGATATACAGAGAAAGATGCCTCATATCTGGGCTTTAGACCCAATAATGGATTGCAGCTTGGAAGGAAAACAACAGCCAGCATTGCTGCAGTCAGATGTGTGCCACCTACCTACCCAAATTTGCCAAAAGATACGAAGTTGTCCCAAGATAAAGGCTTATGCCACGGCGTCTAATGGCTGATTGCAAACAATAAGTTTAATCAGTCTGGTACTTCCTTCCCCTTCTGCATATAATATGCAGATACTTTTGAAGTATGTAATCCCAGATCTACTCATGAGAGGACTGCAAATACCGCCTTTGAATGAATGAATGCCTATTTTCTGTGAAATGATAATTTGGAACAGATATTTTACAGTACCGACAAATTCAAAAAGGGAGTCATCATGGAAATAATTAAGGAGCCATTAGCAGGAAGAGCCAACACGAGGCATCAGGGCAGGAGAGCAGCTCCACAGTGACACAGACCTGGCATTCACACACCAAGACTGAGGTTCTGCACACCTCAGCGGAAAGCGATGGTAAGTGTTTATGGCCAACGTGGTGTCACTGCTGAGCAAAGGCTACAAGAGGTCAATATTCAGATCTGCTCTGAAGAAGATCTCTAGAAAGCCCAGCAGAGAAAAACATCCCTTTGGGCAGTAACAGAGAATTAGATCTACACCACAGCATGACACAATATTCCTTACACTTAGATCTGCCTGTGTTACCTTTACAGTGTCACTCCTGTACTCCTGCTGTGGGCAGCACAGGTTTTGCAGTGACCACAGGGCTGATGAGTACATTTTAACTAATTCTAGGAATGCACGCCCAGCCATTTTCCTACAGCACCAACCTCAAATGGATTCAGTTCTCTGTGTTTCTGAAGTAGGAGACTCCAGGCTGAGACTCAGGTCACAAGCATTTCCCATTCCCTTTCACAAGCATTTCCAGACCTCAGGGAAAAACAGAAAGAATGAGTGAGGGCCAAAGGGGAGATAAAATAATCTCTAAGGTAAAAAAAATGATAAATTAAAACATCTCAGCTTCACATTCTGCAGCTTTAACTTCCTTTCTGTTCAACTGCAGGAGGATGAATGCAAAATATAATAGAGCATTACTGCCACCTTGTGCTACAGGAAATCTCTACAATAAAGGGTTTTCTTTTTGCCTTCCAATTTTCCTAAACCACGAAACCAGAACCAATAATTGTATTAGCCAGCTCAGAACAGAGGGTGATCAAAGTGCTCGCGGCTCACGCACAACGGGTCTGCCATCGCCTTTCAGCCAAGTGTCCAGAGAGTGCAGCTGTCCCAGCTCTCCTCCAAGGGCTGGGGCACTGCCCCCCACAGCCCCCCAGCCAGAGCAGAGGGGCTCAACGCTCCCAGGGGCCTCTTCAGCCCAGTAGGGCCACAGACACATCTCAAGGTGCCAGGTCTCCCCGCTCTCCTCTAACTAAAAGGGACCAGTGATTTGGCACCTTTATCATCACTACTCAGTGGTGTAGATTGCCCATGCTTTTTATTTATGAAACGAAGCTCGTCACAAATATTTAAAATGTGGCATGGCTTTCATTGTCCTGCCTGACGGGAGGCAAACAGCCTGTATAATCATTTTGCATTGATGGTAATCAGAGGTTTTGATTCCGGCTGAGATTGACCAACTAAACACCAGTGCTCACTTTACGAGGACTGTTGGTCTGGCAAGGTTTGCATTTGTTTCCATGCTCAAGCAGTTTGAATAAAGCCATATTCCTGTGGAAAGATTTTTGCTACACTAATTTCCCAGAAAGGTGTTTAAGGGGGACTGCAGGGTACTCCAGATCTTTGGCAGTCACATACAGGTCCTTTACGGAGCAGACACACAATTTATTACAGATGAAATTCTGTAGTTCTTCATCAATGACATACAAAAGCCTCTGAAACAATAACAGGAGATGACAGATATTCTACAGCATGTTTGAACAATCCCTGAAAGCTTCATAGAGGATGATTAGAAAATTCTGAAGGAGAGAACAGTTTTTCACATGACCACACTCCTGAAGAAAGGAGATGTCTGAACTCAACAGTAACGCATTTTAAGTGAACCATTTGTCTTTACTGATATTTTTGACAATATTTTTTTAATTGTGCCTGTTACCTACTTTTATCCCTTGTTTGAAACCAATTGTAACTAAAATCTCATTTAAAAATACATAATTGTGATTGTTCTTCAACTTAACATTAACATAAAAATTACACCTTTGTCCAAAGATGCCAAAATGTTTTCTCATATTTTAAACCTTAGTTTAAACAAATGCTATCACAGAGATAAAGTAAAGGCAACTGGTGAGCCAGAACATAAAGGAGACTCTCTCAGAGAGAGATGGGCCCTCATTTCTGAGCCATCCAAGGGGCCTGCCACAGGAAGGTCTCCAGACTTTCTTGACTTCAAGCACGTATTGGAAAGCATCTTCAAAAGCCAGCTACATGGCTACCCTCTATGGCTCTTGCATCAGAAAAACTTCCACTATCAGAAAAGAAACCCTAAACGCTCCTCTGTCCATTGCCATAGGAAGCGTCACAGAATTCGAAGTCTACTCATACAAAATTATCTGTCTTACCTGACCAAAGGAGCGGCTCTACCCAGATTTGGTCCCTATCCAAACCAGATCCTGGGCTACTCTGTCACTTCCTCTTTCACGACGCTATGAAAAAAACCTTCAATCTAGAAACTGCTATAGAATGAGTTGTTTGATGTTTTCCTTTCCTCTATTCCCCTTCCTTGTTCTGTGCTGGACACTGACACTCAGCAAAACTTCATGTGTGTAACACAGATCTGCACAAAACAGCAGTTTTACTTCAGCTTTGTTACTTCTAACTGTCTACTTGTTCTATTAATTCACTAGTGTTTTATCTATTCCCACCCCTCCCTACCCCACTCCCATCCCATCAGCACTGGCTTTTCTCTTCTCCTCCCCCCATATGTCAATTCTACACTTCAGAAAAACAGCATTTAGGCATGCGAAGTTCTCAAAATTAATCAGGGCATACCAACCAGGGAGATTCTCATCTTGTCCCTGCTCAGCCTTACTTGAACTGATGCAGAATTAAAATCTGCACTCAATCAGTGAGAACAGAAATTAAGTGTGGAGCATCCCACACCCCAGTCGGTCATGCTGTGGCTACAAAGTACAACCAAAGGGACACGTGCAAATCCATTTTCAGAAAATCTTTTCCGAAGCAGCATGAAAAATGCGAAGATTCACTGTGCTCAGCAAGACTGCCCCAAATGACCAAGCTACCCAAAGGCTGTTAAAAGGTTTCCGGTCATGGAAAACCTTTAATACTTTGTTAAATGTAATTTACCCGCCCCACCCCAATTGGGACTAGCACTACGATAAGGTGATAAGAGTTCAGGCAAGCAAGTTGTGCAAGGTAAGTCCATAGCTGTTGTGCCTTTCTTCTCTCTGCACAATGCCACGGCTCTGCTGCAGAGACAAGCAGCCATTCTGCACTCGCTTCAATTAAAAGCGGCCACCAGCATGACTCTTCCACAGCATGCTCACTGACAAAGATCCTGCAGTTGCTTCCAATCCAGAAAAAGCAATTCTGACAGAGCCTACAGACGGCCTTTGTGTATGGAGAAAAACACAGCACTACTGTTCATGTCCATCCTCTAGTGAACACACGAAGCATATGTGTTGTGACAGCCACCCACGACAGGAGCTGGGCTCTTTTGCTGAAGCTGTCGGCACTCATTGTTTTAGCTCTGGAGTCCTCCAGTTCAGTCCTGGAGCGTGAGCCAAAACCATGGCTACAACACAGATGCTGTGGAAATACCAGCAAATAGTCAATGGCCTGAAAAACTAATGCCGAGCTCAGTCATATCCAGAGCAGACAGTAGTCAGACCTCACCAACATATACCGGTGCAACTTTTAAAGAAAGAAATTACAATTTTATCCTCGCCAGCTGTGGAAAAGCAACCCTTTGACAAAGCGGTGACAGCTCTGACACAGCTGCCTCTTATCCGACATTATTTTGCTGCATTACGAGCTCCAACCAACCCTTCTCATTACAGACTTCAATTTTACAATGTAACCATGTAGGTCCTATTCAGAAAGGTCATTCTCAGTTTAAATAAAACATTTGTCTCCTAAAACACCATAGGAGTAATAAGTATTATTTGAGTTATGGGTTAAGTGTGTTAATAGAATACTTCTCCCTAATCCTGTTTTCTGAGCAGCATGGCTCCTTGCAAACTCAAACCAAACTGTGTAATGAAAGCATTTTCATACAGCGTCAGGCTGCTGCAGGTTTTATGCAAATGTCACAGATGTTGCAGTTAACATCCACAACTGATGATCTGATTAAGTCTGCACTGAATGGTACTAGAACATACTATGAATTTATTACCATCAGAAGAGCGAAGGTGGTTAGGATTTAAATTTATCATGTTTATACAAATAAATCGGAGGTAAATGAATACATTGAAATACTTTTGTGTTTAAAAATAAATTTGTTTCTGTAGAAAAGAAATCAAATTCTGTATACAAAGCAGTAAGCTCTAGCAGACATGATACAGATTTTCATTGCAAGAGAGACAACTTTCAGTTTTAGTTCTTGTCATAAATTCACAAGCAACTGATTGAATACAATCCTTAACTCCTGTTTAGTGGCACCATGCAATACAGGACCACACACTGTACCAGTTAGCATTACTGGGTACAACTGGGGGAAAGTACTCAAGTCTGCACAGCCTTCCTGTGTGGGAATTGTCCCCAAATGACAGGGGTCATACTGTGATCCTTCTAACCATAAAGTACCACTCCATTTCTATCACAGAGAAATGGTGAAAAACGGTCTATCCTAAAGCGTGTGGAGAGAGAATAAGTTGGAACCACTTAAGGGATACCAGTTGACATAGAGATTACAGGGTAGTCACATTTGCTTCTGTCAAGCTGAATTCCCTTGAGTTTCAGTCAGCAACGTGGAGTTAAAGCCACTCTCATACAGTGAAGGCAGGAGCCAGTTTAGTGTGAGGATGGGTCTTAGCCCTAAGAACAGGAAATCTTCCTATCAGAAGAACTGAGTCCAGCTCTTCTAACAAAAGTCTGTTGAACTAAGAGGCCACCATGCTTTTCTAGCAAACCTACATCATTCCATCATCAAACTTGGAACTGAAAATACCATGAAGAAACTATGGCTTTCTGGACCATGGTCTCACATATCATAGTTTAGTGAGAGGATCCACCAAATCCCAGTAACTTACACCTGCCAGGCTGCCACTCCCTACACAGAATAAAACACATGAAAGAAGCTGGTGAGGGCACCTGAGGTGGATACACTTCTGACGTTATTTCATCAGCTGCTATAACATCCAATGGTTTTCTGGTATGCTCCATCCTCAGCAAGGGAAAGGAACTGCTAAGCTCTGGGACATACGAGAACCCCTAAGACATACTCAGGCATAAACTGCTTTTAAAGCGCTAATTCCTGGCAGTCTGGGACTAGCTTAGTTCAGTTCCTTTTTTTAAAAGTGCCCAGGTTAACCTACACTATGCACTACAACACGGCCTGGAAACCCTAGGGCTACAACCGGTACTCAGGTCAGGGCAGCCCTCCTCAGATACCAGCTCTGCTAAAGCCATTACAGTGTGGTTCAACACTGACGAGCTCCGCTTTCTGCCCTGGGACCAGTGCGGATATCATCAAGGAACCACCCCGCTCTGGCTAGGCATAGTGTGGTTGTTTGGAATAATGCAATCATGCAAGAGCTTTTTAGGCAGCTCTTTAAGGCATTGCTCGACCCAGCCTTCCATCATCTGTGCTGTGCTCCACTGCAAGTCCCCTTCTATCTGATTCAGCGCAAAGAGAACCAGCTGCAGACAGGTAGCAACAATGAATTATTTGCTATTCCCATTTTATGTTTGGCCTAAGTTAACAGTGAATACACAAGCACAGCAGGATCCTGCACTCAGGTGCCATTCTTCCATGGGCAACCTCTTCATTTCATAACTGGATTAATGTCCCACTGACATCATCTAAATGCACAGAAACAACCAGCAAGAGAGCTACAGTTTCACTGTAGTCTACTAGCCCTGCCCTGAGGCTATCAAACAATCTGCTAGAAGAGGATAAAACCTGCAGAAAAAGAAATTACATTCCGAAAGGAGAAAAACAAATGCAACACACTCTGGAGCAGCTCCTCGCAGCACCAGCATGTATTTGCTCCAGCCAGAGCTTAAAAGCCTCACTTCAAAAGCTATTTTCATCTTTCAGAAAATACATTTTAAAAAAAACCAACTACACACACACAAAAAAACCAACCAAACAAACAAAAAAACCAAGAAAAACCCCACAAAAACCCCCCAACCCACCACTAATAAAGCCTACACAGTGTTGTCCAGCCCTTCATTCCACAAGGCCAGAACTCCACACACAGGCTTAAACCCCTGCTCACAATCCCACACATTGCCCCACAGGCTGTTTTCCTTTAAACCTCACAGTCACAGTACAGGCAGCTTTTTGTAAACACTTCCACTGGGGTGACAATCCTAGCAACAGCCAAGCTTGCTAAAGCTGTTGCTGAACATAAGCGGCAAACCACCACTGAAGCACCAGAACACTAAGGGGGTGCCTCCCTATCACCATGTAAGTCCCTCCCAGTTTCAACTACTGCAACAAGCACAGCTACTTCACACGAAGAAACTTCCATTTCTGACCTACCCTAAAGTCAGAAATACACAACAGCAGAATTTCACTTAAGCTTTTTCTCCAGCTGCAGCTATCTGAGGAGCAAAGTAGAGCATTAATCTAACAAGTTCAGATTGGCTTTCAAACACATTTCCTTCACACTTCAGTCCTTACAGCCTTGGCTAATAACATTCCTACACAAGCAATTTTCATCCTGTAGTCCTCAGGGGGATAGAGAGAAGGTCCACAAACTATTCAGGAGAGATCCACAAAAGGCATTTAAGAAACTCAGGTTTGTGCACACCTGCACATAGACCCATAAAAAATTTCATGCCATTTCTTTGAAATCTGGAGGGGAGGTGTAGAGAGAGAGCAAAAGTCACAAAGTCACAAGTCATGAGGTGGCAACCATCACTAGATCCATATCTGGTGTTATCTGGATGCCTGGAGGAGTGGGAGATGAGGTGGAGGCCTCATGGTCTTAATCCTCAAACAAAGGAGCCATTACCTCTACCCATGCAGGTGTGAATTAATGGACTTTGTAACATTAACATAAGTGATAAGATTGTCTGTAGTCATCCCCACCGCATGTATGCAACATAGATGTAGTGCAGAAATTTGAGTAATAACTAAAGATAAGGGGAAACTCTGCTAAAGACAAACACCCCAGGTGGTCTAATCCACTCAGGCACACTCCTGCCTGCTGTCACATATATCAGGGGATAAAACCCCTAGGATTCATGGTAGAAATGAGGAGTTACTTCTCCAGCCATGGAGTGATGAGAACCTTCCCCCCTGGTTGGAATGCTGGCCAAGGTAACTTACATGAGAGCCCTTACTTGTGGGGACAGGATGAACTCAGAACCATACCGACGACTGGACGGATTGATGCATTTGCTCCCTCTCCATCCCCACCACTCGGGTCACCTTGTGGGTAAGATTAGTTACCTCAGCTAATCCTGAGTGATAGATTTTCCTCCTCAGGTTCATATTCCCTGAGTGTATTTTATATTTCTCGTCAGGTTCATTTCTAGGTTTCCCTGAGTGTATTCTCGGTTTTGCTCCCCTGTAGTTCTGTTCAAACGGGCTTGTTTACTTGCCAGGCGGCCAGGCTCACTGTGGGCAGGTTGTTGTTTTGTTGTTGTTAGTGTTCGTGTTTCATAGTGCGTTGTTGTTGGTATTATATTAGTTATACAACCTTTAGCAGCTTTTCAGTTTATCACGGCAACCCAAAAGAACCTGTGAATGTTGCTGTAAATAAACGATTACTGTTTGTTTCCTGACTTGTGTCTGTCACATATTTGGTGCCGGCCTCACAAGACCAGATTTATTTCCCCGTTTTCGCAACAGGAGGCTTCAAGAGCTGAGACTGAATACTGCCCACCATGACATTCCTGTGTCATTGGTGAGATCACTGATTTAAGACTCAAAAAAACCCCAAGTTATTTTACTAGCTCCGTTCCTCCAGCATAGTGACAGGCAGGACTTGTCACTGTTCTGTGCCACAGTCTTTTCACCTGTAAAATAAGGAGGAAATTATTGCACCTGGTTTTTAAGATGTAAGACCTATCTAGGAATAAATGTTGTATGTTGCTCCTGTTCTGCCTCTGACGTTCACCTCCATAAACCTCTCCTCAGTACATCAGGTAGTCACCTTGAATATCTGAGTCTCCTGTGGGATTCAGCGCCAGATGGCACCGATCTATAATCCATCCTATTTGACTACATATAAATAATGTTTGTTGAGTTGCTTTGGTGTTTACGCACTGGGGATGAGGGGACAGACACACACACCCCTCACAATAGACTGTAAATATTAACATAGCTGATGACAGTTACACTAGAGTCGTATGTCTGCAAACAACTGACAAACAAATCCCAGCAAACAACAATCACAAAAATAGAGCAGGAACAGAATGCAAAAAGCATTCGTCAAAGAAGCAGGATATACCATGCTACCATCATAACATCGTCTTAGTGGACAAAACTTTCCTAGCAGAACTACAAAGTCAACACGGGAACGGAAGGAGAAGATTTCATATAACCTACATGTTAACCTAAGTATTTCTGTTGCTCCTAGCCGTTAGGCAGAGCTTGGTAATAATCTAAATGCTGTGTATCTTCAAGGATAGTTCAATTCTGAAGGATGCTGTTTCTTCAAGTAAATTTGCTAATTTGTTTTTATTCATATATAAGTTCCTGTATAAGGACCCACAAGCCTTTGTGCTAGTTACTGTCCAAACACAAATTTGTTAACAATACCCGTGTTCCAGCAAGCGTACAACCACTGGCTTAATAATTTTACATGTATTTGAGATCTCGTACACAATTCTCCCATGTTACATGACCTGGCCATCATATGGCTTTGTTTCAAAAGCTTAACCTGTATTCCTACTGCTTCCTGGAGGAATCCCCCAAAAGAGCTTGTGTATATGCTTATCACTTAAAAATGCATGACTTCATCAGAAGCAGTCTCTGTTTTACTCTGTAGGAGCACGACCTAAAACCGGTTAAATATGAGTGGTAGCTTCCCATTAGGCAGCCTTTGTACCACCCTTGTGAATCATCCAACCTTTGTTGTGTTATGCACTAATTTGTACAGCAAATGAATCTTCCTGCCATTCTCCATCCCTTGTACTATGTCTGTGCAATTCCTACCTTCCTGGAAGCTTCTGTTGTTTTTAAAATATAGATGTAACAATCTGTTTTGACCTCATTCTCCCTTACTAACATCATAGAAATCAAGGAAACTGGGCAGGTTATCCGTACCAACCAGGATTATGGCCTTCCGCTACCCACTGCCTCAGCTGCTACTTCCCACAGTGCAAGCAGTTCATTCCCAGGCTTGCTCAAACACGCATGGTTTCAGCTTAGAAAACTCTAGCTGAGCCTCTTGAAGGAAACAGGATGCAGGTCACAAGTTGCCTCAGCTACCAAGAGCCCAACTCTCAGGTATCACTCACTCTGCAGAGACTGTCTGCCTGAGTTTGCTGGGTGTATCTCTACACAGAGAGAAATCCAGCAGTATTCTTTTAGACAGAAAATTGCATCCTTCACAAAACACTGAACAATGGAGGAAAAAAGAGAAGCCCACCAGGAAAAAACATCTAAAGCAATGAAGCAACAACTCCCCTCCTAAACATTTAGGTTAACTTTGGCGTGCTGAGCAAGATCTACAGTGGTTCAGTGTCCCAGCTTTATAAATAACACAACACAACTGTGACACACCTCCTACAAGTGTGAAAGGTGCTTATGCTCTTCTAGCTGGTCTCTTAAGGGAAAGAATTAGGACAAGTTTTACTATTCAAAAAACAGCAGGCATATTACACCGTTCCCAGGGAATGTTTGCACTTAAGTCTCACCTTTCTTTTTATCCTGCAGCCGAATGAGTACTTAAAGTTTCAAACACATAATTCAGTACAGAAATTAGATGTCAACTTCATTCAAATGCACAACAGTCTGAAGGCCTTCACCTGGCTGCAGCATTGCAAAACCTACCACATTATGCAAAACCCCCTGTAGCTCTAGGCAAAAAGGGTTAGTGCCTAGGCAGCTTGTTGTTACCTCTGAACATAATTACTCACACAAGGGATGTAGCTAGGTTTTCAGGGTCAGCATATTTGAAACATAAGGCATTAATGTCACCCTAGGAAAACACCATTCTGGTCATGGTGTCCCCTATACCTGAAACAGACCCTTGAAAACTAGTGATTAAAGCCAAGAGTTGATCACAAACACATCTTCCTTCTCCTCAGACTACCACCTTCCTAGGAATATTGTACGTACTGTACGTTGTACATCTTCCTTCTCTTCAGAATATTCCTACCTTCCTAGGAATATTGTACGTATACTTTACCAATAAATACCAACACCAAGCTAAGCTATGGCTCAGTCAACCAGATAGGTGGTCTTGCCATTAATAAGAATTGCTTTCACATACAAATGCCTTGAGGGTGAAATTCTAATGGTAACTTGTGAGTGAAGTAACTACTATAGACTGCTTAAAACCATATATAAATATACAATTTAAAAAACAAATTACTAAAGTGCACAATGTTATCTTTTTGCCTTTGGACAAAGGAATAAGAAGCAAGAAAGAAGGTGGCAAAATTGCTCCGTACTCGCATTTTAATGGTTCATGGTTAATCAATTTGTGCTGCTCCCATGAGGGTTTAGGAGTTCACATTTCCTTTCGTCTAGCGACCAAATTCTTACCTAATTGTCCTGTACTGCCATCTCTCTCTGAAGCAGTGTTCCTCTGGGATGGCTTCAGGATTTCTCAAGCACAAGAGGTTTGTTTTGGGTTTGATTGTTTTTCTAAGTATCTTTTTGAAGGATTCAAGCTGAATGTTTGACACACAAAACCAGTATGAATTCTAGCTTTAAAACAACCCCAATAAGTTAAACTTGGGCAGCCAAACAGTCTTTTTCAGCAAGCTTTCACCATGGGTTGGTAGAAGGCCAGAAACGGGGAACAGATATCTGTGTTAGTAGCAAAAGGACAACTGAGCTTGCTAAATCAACACAAGTTCCACACAGCACTTAGTAGGTTCAGCAACACCACGCTCCTAGTAACATCTACAGGACTGCCAACAGAAAACTTGAGAAGGATTTAAAAAAACCCACAGAAATTAAAAAATGCTTTCAAAGATCACACTGTTCTAACTTAATACTAAAAATGCAAGGAAGTGTTACTGCTTTGGTTTTTAATTACAGCACAAAGGTCACAAAACAAATATTATGGCCACCTAAGACTAATGAGGTACTGCCCATACACAGTGCTCCTGCCGCACTGGTGATCTTACTGGTGATCTTGATTCCATGCATTTGATGATTTTGCTAGTGAAAGAAGTATTTTATTCTTAGGGGTTTCTCTATTACTCTCCGTTCGGTAGCTGTACAGCATATGCTATTCCATTTATAGATGCAAGAACATACTGCTTCATTAATGCAGAAAAATCCTTGATCAGGGAAAAATTTTAAAGAAAAAAAATCTATTCCAACCAGGAAAGGCTAATAAAGCACTGGAAATCTGTCAGGCACAGAAATAAAGGTGAGCAAGGCCTTAAGAGGAATGTAACATGCTGCACAATTCAGCACTACTAACTTGTGTGATAAAGAAATAACTGTATTTGGGATTTCTTTTCCAAACTTTTTTCTTTTTAAGTCTCACTCTCCTGGCAAAGGTGATTTTTCTTTCTATGTGCATTTTGAACATCCACTCTCATTTACCTCGGGTTCAATCCTTTCTTACTTTTAATTAGCACAACAGATTGCACTGAAGGCTTTTAAACACAGCAAGAAGTCAGTAAACAGACTCTCACAGAGAAACTCCAGAACCAACTCCCCAGAAGGAACGGCTGGCAACATCCCTTAGGTAAAATGGATCCCATGCCCCAACCCTCGCCACCTACCTTCTCACAACCAGAGGAGAGCACCAACACATATCTGGAAACATTTGCACTTCTGACACAAATATAAGCGCATTGTGCTGCCCAAAAGGTTTTTCTCGCTTAAGAAACAGCAGTAAGTATAACATGATGGAACTGAAAGTACTCAGGCCTCAACTGCAGGACACCTTGGAAAGTGGTCTCCCTCAGGAGCCATTTCAGCAACTGTATCAAGCACAGCTCTCCCCAACTCTCAGTACCTGGAACTTCATGAGACAACAAGAAATCACTGCAAACACATCTTCCCTGTATGATATACGAGGCGGTGGAGTTGCTCTTTACGTGAGAG
>NW_010186707.1:5816-6101 GCF_000695765.1 Mesitornis unicolor | reverse complement strand
CTACTCCATCGGAATTAATTGAGCCGTGCAATGCGATCCATGCAAGTTATGCCTGTGCTTTAAACTCTTTAAATGCCATAATTGAACCGCAAAGGAATCGCACCCATCCCCTTGCTATAATAAAATCCTTCATATAATCGCATTATGCTTTGCGTGTGCGTGTGTTGGGGTGCTGGGGGTGCCAGGAGCCAGTTTTTGGTTTGGTTTGGGATTTTTTGTTGTTGTTTTTTTTGGGGAGGAGGGGGGGGATGTATGTAAGTTTTTTGCTGAATACTTAGGGGTTTT
>NW_010186707.1:1871-5751 GCF_000695765.1 Mesitornis unicolor | reverse complement strand
GGCGGGGGGAGGTGCGGACACCCAATTTGCGAGCAGGACTGAGAGCCGGCCAGGACAGGTCCCGGCTCCCGAGTTACCCCCCCGCTCCCTTCCACCCCCGCCTTCCTGCACACGCGGGATCAGGAAAAAGTAGGAAAAGTCATGGCTAAAAAACAGCGGGATTTTGAATCTCGGAGCCGATCGCTCCCCGCCGCTCCCTCACGCCGTTTTCCAGGCGATTTCATGGCAATCAGACAAATCTGCTCATTTCTGGCCTTCCACTACACCGGCCCCAGCTGATCGACCGGGGTGGGCAGCGCTGCTGCTAAATGCCAAAGCAAGGTCTGCTCTCTGTACACGCATTTTCTTGCCGTTTCCTCGCCCGTAGAGAGGAAAACAGCCCGAGCCTAGCGGGAGAAGTGGCTTCTTTGGAAACCGAGGGCAGAAGAGTGCGGACCCCCTTTCTTCACCCCTAAATTTTGAATCATGAAGGATGGGAGGGGGCAGAGAGAGGCCGGGGGAAGCTGTGGCGAGAGGGTGCTGCACATACAGACCTTCCTGCGCCGAACGCACATGCACGCAAAGTTTTAATATATAGAGAGAAAATAAAAAAAAAATTAAATCAAAGCCCCTCCTTTGGCTCCTTCGCTTCCTTCCACTGGGCTCAATTAGCGTAAATTTGCCGTTTGCCACTCTCCCAAATCTACTGCCTCCGTTGCAAGTGACACTAAACCAGCAGAAATGGAAAGGCAGCGTGTGCAGTGCTGCAAAACTTTCTCGCACTGACTCTTTCAGACCTTCCTGCTCAATTCGAGCGAGATAGCCCTCTCTGATCAGAACATATTTCTGCACCACAAAAAAATAATAAAACACTGCTGGATGCAAAAAAAATAAATTATAATATAATAATAATAGGAACCAGACGTGCACTCCAGCCTTATTGCCAATTGCTGTTAAAGGAGCTAAAACAGCACAAAGGCCAGGAAGAATTACAAAATTGCCAGCCCCACTGCTTTCCCCCCTCTGTCTTTCGACACACAGAGCCCATTTTTATTTTTCCCCCTCCTCGATGCATCTTACATTAAATCCACACCGAGCGCGGCGATCCCCACCCCATCCTACTCCTTTCCTCATAGTGAGGGGCAAAAAAATCCCCCTAAACAGCCCCCCCCTCCCCCAGACCTCCCTTCTAATTGCCTTCCCCGGGGTCGGTATTAGGAAAGTGCCCGACCCCCTCCCCCGGCGCCTTCCCAAAGTTAGATCAAGGAGGCTTTGGGGGAACGGCAAAGGAGAGAGAGGAACGGGATGGGCTTCGTGATTTTTAAGGGAACAATGCAGAGTAAAAGCTCTGTTAAAAGCCAAAACACGTAAACCAAATCCTTTCTTAATCTCCTTACCTTATCATTCTGGTATGCGGTCACTGCGATGAATTCAGTCTCCGGGAAAACGTAGGTCCTGAACGTGCTGTAGGGAAGCTTGAGGATATCGTTGGCTCGGACGATGTGGAACCGGGGCTGGTACTTGTGCATGGAGTTTAAAAGGGGGGCAAGGAGGGGGGGGGGCAGCGGCCGGCAGCAGAGAGGACAAGGGGAGGAAGAAGATGGTCAGCTGAAGCAGCACCCCCATGGGCACTTTCTTCTCCTAATTTGCCTTCCCCTCTCCTTCCTCCCCTCACTCCTCCTCCCTGCCGAGCACACTCCAAACACACGCACACGCCTCGCAGCAGCCAACAAAAAGCCCTGACAGCTCCAGCTCGCCGGGGTTAGGCTCTCTGCTGGACCTCTCCGGGGGCGGTAAGGAGGGTGTAAAACCCCAGCAGAGCTCTCCTAGGAGAGGAGGGGAAGGCGGGGGGGAAGCTGTTTGGGCTCCGACTTAATATATTTTTATTTTAACGTGGAAAAAAAAATTAAAGAAGCAGCAGCAGCTACAATAGCAACACCACGGCGAGAGCCTTGGCTGGGGCTAATTGCTCACCCCAATCCACTTAAGGCCTTCTGCGAAAAGCAAAAATGTTTCGTCTAATCAAATCACGGCCAGCAAATGCAATCTTCGGCACATTAGAGATCCCCTGGCCGCGGCCACCGCCAGCAACCCCCGGCTCCGAGGTGGAGGCTTTCCCAGGAGCAGAAAGAAATGGCCAGGATCCTCAGGGCACTTATCAGCAGGTTTGTTTGATTTCACTCTTAGGCTAAGTTTTTATCTCTGCACACCCAGTAAATGTAAAGGAGTGGATAGACATGAATGGGCAACTTGACCTCTGATTTTGGTCCCTGTTTATTTTCACTCCGGCTTGCTTTACATTATCCAGATTAATATATATTTAAATGTTTGCGTACTTAGGCCTTTAAGCCTTTTATACACATATACATATCATTTTCCTATGGTTAAAAAGCGTGATCGACTTTATTAAAAATATAGATAGATATATAAAGTCACCACAACTCCGAGAAATATCGAGTTGCACTGTGCTAGAAATCTCTCTCTAAAGTTCATGCTGAATGGCTCTGAGGTTACAGAATAAACTCATGTGTTTAATCCTGGCCTCAGCAACAGAAGAAAAAAAAAATCAAGGAATATTATAAACCGGACAAGCTCACGTCCCGGTGTGCATGGAGTGGAGGATTTATCCCCCGTTTTCCCCCCATTCAGCCCGCCCGTAGGAGCGGCCAGCCGGAGCTGCGGACATGGCTCCGGCCAAGCATTCCCCCCGCCGGGACCCGCCGCTTCGGCCGGGCAGCGAGGGAGGGGAAAGGGAGGGCAGAGGAAGGTGTAAAAGGCACTCACAAATCCGTGCTTGTCAGAGATGTTGTTAGTGAGCTTCAGCTTGTGAAAGGTGACGACTTTGGACATCCATTGTTCGCCGGTGGCCGGGCTGTCCGGGTGGATGTACATTCTCTTTGGCATTTCAGGGTCAGCTTTCCCGGCTACCATCCACCGGGAATTATGGAATTTGTACCTACAATCATCAGCCGCCACAATATCCATCAATAAAATGTACTTGGCCTTTTTATCCAGTCCAGTGCATCTCACTTTAAATGGAGGAAACATTCTCCGATGGGCAGAGAGAGGGAGGGGGGGGGGGGGGAAGACAAGGCGAAAATAAAATAAAATAAAATTAATTACAGCGTTTAAATAAGCTACTGAATTTCGACAGCACGGCCACCAAGCAATCGCTTCAACTCTCAGAAGCGGAAAAATCTTGTGTCGTCCCCTCACCAGAAAAAAGATTTCCCTCCGCCCCCAGCGAAAAGGTTTCTCAAACGCTTAAAACTTTCGAGAGAAAATGGTCCCTGGGATGGGAGATGTTCCCTAGAAAACAGTAGGCGCCTACCCTTTGCCATTCCTAAACAGCAAAACCTCATTTGGGGCTCTCAGATCTCTCAGTATTTTCCTTTTCGCCTGCTAAACAAAGAGACGGGTACAGATCGCGCCCCGATAAAATAAATATTCCGCATTATTCTAACCCACTGCATGGATGAAGACCGGAGAGGGGAGTTTTTCCACTTTTCAGAGGAGAAAAAACACACCCTGCAGTGAGAGCAGTGGCTTTCCCAGCGCCCCGGCCCATCTAAGCAAGGGCTCCCCGTACACCCCACTCCCCTCCGCTCCTAAGTCCAGCTCCAAACTGCAACAGGATACCACAAATTTGCTGTTTATTATATCGAGCGGTTGGCATTCAGCAATCTCAACTTAAAAGGAAACACATGACTTTGCACCATGTAAGAGCGCTTAATGCTCGCCGAGGTTTTCGCGAAAAAATAAAAAAAAATTAAAACTTTTGACCACAATTAACAGAGAAAACTTTGGGAAAGCAGTAAAATGGGCGAGGGGATAAATTTTTTTTCCTTCTTGCTAGTTTTTTTTTTCCCCTGAGCCTGCAGCCTGCAACTGTTGCTCTGCA
>NW_010186707.1:1609-1854 GCF_000695765.1 Mesitornis unicolor | reverse complement strand
GCAGCTGAAGGCCATCTAAGACGACTTTTCAGGAGTGGCTTCCTAGAGTAATTCTCCTGGCAAATCACACGCGAATTATTTGGGAGGTTTCTAAGAGAGTCTCTTAAAAATAACCACCCGGGTGTCAACGGGGTTTTCTCCCTGCACGTCCTCACAGCAATAGGTAGAGTTGTAAAAGAGCACGGCTATCAGTGAGCAGCGAATATAGAGGGATTTTTTAGGATAAACCCACCAAAAAAAGCAGG
>NW_010186707.1:0-1562 GCF_000695765.1 Mesitornis unicolor | reverse complement strand
GGCAGGTTTTAGAAATCCAGAGACAGGGAAACCCTTCCCGGCCACCAGAGCAGCGGCCGCAGGACCGCTGGGTGCTTTTACCAGCTTTTTTGTGCATTTCCAGCTATAATTAATCAGCACAAACGCAAGCCCAGATTCCAACAGAGAGACGGGGCATAAGCGATAAACCAAGCCTATCTGCCCCGGCCAGCAGCGATACACCACTCCAGAGATTTTTCCCTTTATTTCCCCTTCTTTTCCTTAAGGAAGAAAAACTACGTGTTTCAGCAAGGCTGAAATCAGGCCAGCTCCTTTTCCACCCCCAAATTATTTTCTTTCTGCTAGCCGTCATGTCCAGGCAGCGTGAAGCCGCTGAACCATGAAGGGACCCCCCTCGCCCCCCGCCTACGCTGAGCAGGGCCGGTTGGGGGATCAGCGCCTGCCCCCGCAGGCCGACATGGGCTCGGATCTTCAGCTGCCTAAAACTTGCCATAACTCCGGGTGAAAGGAGGTTTATGGGGGAATTTGTCAGGGAAAAAGCCTTGCTCTGGAGCAGACAGGTGGGGTGCAGAGACTGAGGGGTGGGAAAGAAGCTGGGGGGGGTAGAAAGGCACGAACCCCCCACCCAGACCTACCTTCCCGATTTGGTAATCACCATCTCCGTGCCTCTTTTATGGAATTGTTCCCAAAGCTCTTTGGCTTCCAGATGCACTTTTGGGTCATCTTCTACCTCTTCTTCTGGCTCCAGAGTTTTTAAAGGCCTCAGATGGGCTGCTGCCTGGTGACCCAGGGAAGAAAAGGGAATACCAGTCTCTGCAGCCCCCACTAACTGATCCATGATGGGTTTAGCCAGAGCCCCAGGAAGGGAAAGGGCTGCTGCCCCGTTGGGAGGCAAAGCCAGAGCTGGGAAGAAGGGAGGCTGATGTCCCAACACAGCGCTCATGGCAAAGTCCGGAGCCCGGTGAGGTAAAAAAGGATGATAAGCCATGCTTGTCCCAGGGATCACTGGATCTCTCATCGGGATATTCATCCACTCCACTCCTCGGTCTTCCTACTGCTGGAGTAGTCCCGGAGTGGTTTCTAACAGCACATCATGAAGAAGAAAAATTAAGATAATAACAAGAACACTGATATAGCACCAAAAAATAGGGTGAGGGGAAACAAGCTCTAGACAGCACAGTACATGCGGGAGAGGCAGAACTTCTACAGCCTGCAACTCCGTGAGCCGGGACACATCCCCAGCCCTCGGGACAGCGGATTAACAGGATTGTTCATTATTAGTCTTGATTTTTTTTGTGTTCAGTCTCTGCAGTTGGTTTTGTTTTGTTTTGAGATTTTTTTTTTCCCCTCAGTGGAAGTCCTTGTGCTGGAAAAGAAACGCAGAAGAAGGGTAAAAGAAGAAAAAAAATCCACCGGGTTCGCTGTCTGCTCCTGGTGCCGCAGAAGGGCTGGACAAGCCGAGATCCTTTTTTTTCTTCTTTTTTCTCTTGGTTTCAGTCCCCCCTCTCTTCTTTCGTGGCGGAGGGTGACGGCTCGAAGCTGGGTTTTCTTTTTGGGTGGCTGGCTCGCTGCCCCCCCTCCCC
>NW_010186706.1:0-522 GCF_000695765.1 Mesitornis unicolor | reverse complement strand
CACACATCACATAAATTCTAAAACTAATTACTAGTAATTTATCACACACACAAAGCCTGTTACAAATTTTGTCCAACCCTGCAATAGGTTTCGCTTATGACAGACGGGCAGATGCCTAGGGTCTCCCTGGGTACCCTTTTCAGTCCAACAATGCGCAGCTTTCACCGCATCTGACAGACAGACAGGGGGACTCTAACCCCTATTTACCAAAACCAAACCACCAAAACCCAGGCATTCCACAGACTTTCATTTAGCAGATCTATAACCTCCCTTCAGGTACCTCTATAGCTCCCATCCAGCCTTTTAATGATTCAAAGAAAGAATGCCTTTTACCTTCCCAGGGGTCTTGATCAGAACTCTTCAGTCCGGGGATCAGAGGTTCTCCCCGAGAATCACTCGGTGCCAGCTGGAGGTGCTGCGATCCCAAGGATCTGTCGATGTCCAGAAGCAGTGTCCCATCTGGGTTGCCAGAAACTCACTGAAATTGGGAATAGAAAATCCTCTTAACACCAATGTAGCATT
>NW_010186705.1:0-5551 GCF_000695765.1 Mesitornis unicolor | reverse complement strand
TTATTATTATTTATTATTATTATTTATTATTATTATTATGACTACTATTATTATCCTGGGCACCGATTTCATGTGGCAGAAGCCCTGAAGTGCATAGAGGTCTTACAAGACCCAGACTTGGTAACCCAGAGGCTGCATCCTCTGTTGCTGGAGAGTCCCTAGCCCAAGAAACTTGCGAGCATCACCGCTGGTGCTGTGTGCTTGGTGGGGACGTGGCTGCATTGGGTTGGTGCATGAGACTGGTGTCGGTGGCTGTTTGTGTTTCCCCAAGCCCTCATGTGTGGGTTTAGGGGTTGTGTTTGAGCATCCTCCCAGGAACGTGGCTTCACCCAGTGCTCACTGTGCTGTCCCCAGCAGACCCCAAACTCGTTACTTGTGCCCACCTTGGTGCGGTTGAACAGACAGTGATGTGTCGGAGCAGTGCATGATCCTCACACCCACCTCTGTGCCTCTGAGCCAGGTCTGATTTGGGGTATCCCTACTGTGGACGAAGCTAGGTGACTGCTCCTTCTCCTCTTGTTGGTTTTCGGATCCAGGACCTGTGCACAGGGAAGAGCAGGGGGTTGGACTGGACCCCAGGGTGCTGCTCCTGGGCAAGGGAGGGCCTGGGTTTGGGCTTAAAGCACAGCAAAGGGCAGGCAGTGCTGCGTGGGTGCTCCTGGCAGTGGCACCTTGGCTCTGGGCTTTTGAGCAACTCCCTCATGGTCACTCTGTGCCTCAGTTTCCCCATCAAGACAGTAGAAGCATGCAGGGAAGTGTCTGCAGACTGGGACTGTGGCATGGGAAGGGGTAAGGGGAGCAGATGGAAAGGAGACAGGGCTGGGGAGCCCAAGGGTATCTGGGTGTTGTCCCCCTCTGGCCATGCCTGTCCCCCTCAAAACCTCCCTAAATAGTTCAAGTATTTTTCAAGCGTGGACAGTGTTTGTGGAAAGTGGTTTGCATGGTTTCCCCTGCCTTGGTGTCACCTCCCTGCCATGGTGACCAAGCTGGGCATTCCACCGATGGGCCCGTGGGTCAGGGTTTCTCCTCCAGGGGGAGATGCGCTGGGGTCTTTGGAGAGCCACGTATGGTGCTTGCTGAAAATAAAGTGACAGGGGAGTGTGTGGAACTGAGCACCCCAAAAATGGCTGTGACTCCCCAGCCATGATGAGATGCTCCGGTAAAACGATCAACTTAACGATAAGTGCGGAGGTTGTGAGCATCCCCTTGCTGCTGGTGAGTGGTGTGGCAGGAGCTCTGGACCCTCCAGAGCCAAGCTCTACTGGGGCTCATCGTGCCCGTAGGGACAATGGGGACTCGGCTGTCTGCCCAACCTGGGGGTCTCCAGGGAGGGAAGTCGTGCATGGGGACTTCATGTGTTTGCTTGTCCCCACTGCGGGTAGTGGGGGAATGCACTTGCTTTGGCTTGCCTTCATCTGCTGCCCTGCAGCTTTATCTTGGTATTTATCTTTACCCAAGAGGGTGAGGCATTACTTGCTATTTGCTCTCCATGCAACATTTTTGTGTCTCGCTACCCTCTGTGGCCATCCCAGTGCCGGAGGCGGATGTGTCAAGTGCGTCGGTGCTCAGCCCTCCCGAAACTGTGGACCTCACGGCTGCTCCCACCATCCTCCGAAAGCAGAGGGATGGTTTGAGGGATTATTCGCCCTCATTTCTGAATAGGGAGGAGGTGCTTGGGCAGGGATTTGGGCTGCTCTGTAGCTCCCTTTGCTAACGAGCAGGGTGTGTTTTAATTGGGCTGGCCGCCTCCTCGCGCACGTGCTGCCTCACCGCCACGTTCCCTTGGGCAGCATGGCGGTGCGTGGTCACCACGTGCACCACCTTCCGTGCTCGTACCCATAAAAATTCACCTGGGCTATATGTGTGTCCTCAAAGGGGCTCTGACACCACCCCCTGCTTTTCTGCAGAGTTTTTTCCCACCTCCCGAATTTTCGGGAAGCGGCGATGGCACGGGAGCAGGGATGGGGCTGCTCGCTGGCGCGCGCCGGGCTGCCTGCATTTAAAAGCACCCCATTTCTTCCTGCTTTAAATCAAGCAGGCCTCCATTTGAAACGGTCTCCTTTCATCTCGTTTCGTGTTTGTTGCATTAGTTCTGTTTTTTTCTGGAAGGGAGACCGAGTATCGCTGGTCGGTGGCCATTAAGAAATGCTAATTTGCAGCTCAATATTCCCTTTCTGCTAACCTTCACACCCCCTTCTTCCTCTCTGCTTGGCTCGGCAGCATCCAGCCACATTTGATATGTCGTTAACTGGATCCACACTCCTGCCGGCTGCTAATTTTTTGGGGCCTCATCCTACCAGGTTATAAACCAGTGAGCGGGGTATTTATAAGTGTGCTGGCTTCCCGCGGCCCCTCAGGCTCAGCAGAGATTTGCGACGCAATTAAAAAAAGCGCAAAAGACGGCATCTTTGAGTCCTTCGCCTTCTCTGTAATGAACTAGACGTTTGAAAAGCGAAGTCTTGAAATGCCTTTTCGTGTGTAAAATCGACTTGAGGAACAAGAAAGCGGAGCTGACGGGTCGAACTCGTGCTTTCTGGGCACCGGATAATTCAAGATCTTGAAATACCGGATGGTTTCTCGTGTCCTGGATTTTTTTTCCTGAGTATGGAGGAGCTGAAGGAGCTTTTTCTGCCTCCTTCATTTCTAGCCCAGCTGCTGTGCCCTGAAACAGCACCAGCACAGTCCCTCGCCCCCCAGCTTCCCCTGCTCCCCATCGCCCTCCCGAGAGCCTCGGCAGCAGAGGATGGGAGAAGGTTCTTAACTTCAATGACGTTAATAGATTATCATAAACTCAGGCCTTAATACAAGCTGTCATGATTTCAAATTATCTTACTTTTAAATTAAATAGATTCCTTTTTAAATACAAAATCAATTCTAATTTTTTAGAGGGGTGAGATTTTTCAAAGGCACTGATGAGTTGGGCATATTTAACTGCTCTTGAATATCTCCCCGAAATATCCAATCTATTTTTTTTTTTTTTGTAAAAAATCTCTGCTAAGCCCTTGGCTGTGCTGGTGGATGCTCTGGCCCTGGCTTCCCTGGGTTAATAACAGGATAGCACAGGGGGTCGTGGGGATGCGAGAGGGACCACGGCGGGGATGTGGGATGCTGCTCATCGGGGTGATGAGCAGCTGGCACGCCTGCCCTCCCTGGCTCTCCTGCACGGGGGGTGGTGAGATGTGACACCCATCGACTTTCACCCTCATCCCATGCGTCTCCCTGCCATCGTGGACTCCGGGAGGTGGCCACCCACCCTGCCCCTGGCTCCTAAATAGCCCTGGAGGAGGGAAGTGGCTGCAAGGTTGCGTTATCCTTTTTGTTTTTTTTCTTTTTCACTTCCATGTCAAGTGGGAAGAGCATCCCGTTGGGTTTTGGTTTGGGGGTTGCTTGGCCCCGCTCCTCTCACCTGGACCTGGGCGCTGGTTGTGGATCCCAAAACTGGTGTCATGCAGGGTAGGTCTTTGGTCCCAGCTCTTGGTGGTGGAAAAGCGAGTCTCAAGTTGTTGCAGTGCGGGTCCCCAGCTCAACTTCATTTCCAAGGGAGGCAAGGGCACCCCGGTATCACCACTGGAGCTCCCCTTCCCTGTCATATGTCCCCATCCTGTGAGACCAGGGCATGGCAGAGGGCTGCAGTGGGGCCAGTCCCACCACCGGACCCACAGCATCGCTCCAGTGTGAACCTTACACCTGGAAATAGGTGTAATGGTGAAATAATGGAGCAAATATTAAGAAATTCTTAAGTACCTAGAGAATAACCAAGTTAAATTATACCAGAGGAGCTCAATTGCCTTGCTTAGATTGATTGAATTACTAAATGAGCCTGACTAATGGAATGGAGTGGATATATCGGACTTTAACTCAAGATCCTGAAATAATTTCTCTAATAAGATTGTGAGCCATTAATTGAACTTGGCTTTGATCCTGGACACTGTCGCATGCACTGAAACCGGGTGGGATGATCGATGCTCCCGCATGCCTGGCCAGGGGGGCAGCTGCCGGCACCTCTCTGCCAGACGGCTTTGAGGGCAGCCAAGGGGTTTGCTGGAGGAGTCCCAGCCCACTCACAGTGGGACATGTGCTGGGGAGGGGACCCCAAAACACCCTGTCCCGGCAGCTCTCCTGCCAGCAAAACCCACCCTGGCAGTGGGATATGCTTAATTCCCTTCTGCTGCCAGCAGCTGATCACCCGGCCAGGGTCCTAACTCCTGTTTCTGTTGCTGTGGGGTGAATTTGTGATGGATGCTTTGGGGTTTACGTCACCTTCAAATCCAGGGCTGCCACTTTCTTTCCATGGCCTCCTAGAGTGGTTGGTGGTGGTGATGTGATGTTGTCTGAAGCACGTAGATGTGGTACTTCGGGATGTGGTCGAGTGGGCACGGTGGTGTTGCGTCGATGGTTGGACTTGATGATCTTGGAGATCTTTTCCAACCTTTAACAGTTCTGTGATTCCGTGATCCAGAGCAAGGCTGGCTGCCCAGTCTGTGGTGTGAGATGCCTCCCTCCCCATCCCTTGCCTTCTTGTTTTTTCCTCCATCAAACCCAGCCCATCACTGAGACCTCAGTGCTTCTGCATTTCCTTCCTGTTCTAATGCTTTGGTGCTTGTTTTTCACACTGGAGGTGTCCTCTCGGGTGCTGGCAGCAGAGGCCGGTGTGGCCCAAAAGGTGCCACCAAAGCTTGGGGGCTTGTATAGGGGTTGCATCCTGCCCTGGAGGGACAGGATCGACTCATCTAATAGGGTTTGGGTGTGAACTGCTGGTGGGACCCTGTTCCTGCCCTTGCAATGTAAACCTGACCTCTCTCATGCCTTTTCCAGCTGCAGGATGGGGCCAGGGTGGGTGAGGTGACCTGCTCAGAGCCATCGAATCTCTGAGCACACCCCCGTGCCTGGTCACACTCCCTCCTCCCCCAGGCAAGGGAGCACAGCACCGTGAGTGGGGGAAGCACTTAAATCCCAGTGGATGGAGTGGGAAACACTACGGAAAAGTGGGCAGCATCCCTGAGAGGAGTGCGGGGTCCCCCATGGCCAAACTGGGGTGACCAAGGCTCAGGAGGGAGGCACAGGATGCACATCCCCACCCTTACAGAAACCTTGCCCCCATGCTGCACCCACTACTGACCCGCTCTCTTACTGGGAGCTGAGGTTTTGGTGGCACGGCGAATGCAGAGGGCCTCCTGTATATTTTTTTCTTAGCCAAGGGAAAAAAAAAAGATAAGAAATAGGGATTTCATCTCTGGGAACCCGTTGCCACAGCAACAGTGCATCCAGCCGGCTCCAGCGGCAGCAGGGCTGGGAGGGGATCGTGCTGACCCAGAAAGCGGCGGGGGGAGCGGGTTGTGGAGCCGCTTGGCGCTTCACCGGTGGGGATCAGGGTCTCAACCGAGGGGGCTGCAGGGGTTAGGTCCCTTGTTTTGGCTGGATGTGCAGAGCCATGCTCCTGGCTCCCTCTAATCATCTCTAGCCTTATTTTCTCAGGCCGCGTCCTGGCAAGGATGCTCAGGCTTACTCCCAATCCTGCCCCTAGACCTGTTCCAGTTCTGGGGGCTGGGCT
>NW_010186704.1:0-2183 GCF_000695765.1 Mesitornis unicolor | reverse complement strand
TGGGCTGTACTGGGGTTGTTGATGGTGTCCATTGGTCAGCGCTGGGGCCGGTGCTGAGCCCGGGTTTTGTGGAGCACAGACACGGAGCAGCCCCTGCCCCTGGCCCTGACCCTGCTGTGCTCTCTCTCCGCAGAGGACCTGCAGCATGGACATAGAGGACTGCAATGGCCGATCCTACATGTCCGGTACGTCCCTTCCTGCTCTGCCCGCTCCTTTTGGCCACGGTTTGGGGTGCTCAGCCTGGTCCCGTGCTCGGCTGCTGTCGCCGTGGGGAGCGGACACCATCGTTCCGTTAATGATCCGGGGGTGTTAACGACCCTGGTGCCATAAACGGCCGATCCGAACTGGGGCGAGGCTGAGCCGTGCGCGTTCACACTGGGTTTCACTGGGGTTGTGTCCTGGCCCGTCTGGCGCCGCTCCCCACGGCTGCACGGGTCAGACCCAAACCTCGAAGTGTCCATGGGACGGGGGCAGCGCGGGGCCGGGCTGGGGCTGGGGCTGGGAGCGGCCCCAGTGACCCCTGCGGAGGGGACCCGGTGGCACTGGGGGGAAATCGGGGTTATCTGGGAGGGATTTGGGGTTATCTGGAGGGTTTGGGTTATCGAGGGTTTGGGTTATCAGGGCTCTGTGGTGTTATCGGGGTTTGTGTTGTCTGTTGGCCGTGGTCAGAGCTGTCTGGGGATTTGTTCCTATCAGGGATGGTGTTTGTGGATCTCCTCGGTTCGCCCACCCCTGCTCAGCAGAGGAGGGGATCGGGGCCAGACCCCGTGTGGGTTTAGGAGCGGCAAAGGCAGAGGAAACTCCCGCCACGGCCTCATCTGACCCCCCCAAAATCCTGGGGAGATCTCGGAGTTCCCCATGTGGTTGGATGTGAGGGTCTCCTCGGTGATCCCTGTGGTTGTACCTGATGATTTCCTCAGTGATCCCACATGGGGGGATGTGAGGGTTTCCCCCAGGGATCCCATGCAGTTGTATGGGATGATCCCCCAGGGATCCCATGCAGTTGTATGGGATGATCCCCCAGGGATCCCATGCAGTTGTATGGGATGATCCCCCAGGGATCCCACACAGCTGGATGTGAGGGTTTCCCCCAGTGATCCCATGCAGTTATATGGGGTGATTCCCCAATGATCCCATGCAGTTATATGGGGTGATCCCCCAGTGATGAGGATCCCATGCAGTTATATGGGATGATCCCCCAGTGATCCCATGCAGTTGGATGTGCTGATCCCCCCGATCTCGGCTGCTCCGGAGGCACCGTTCACCGTTCACTGTTCACCGTTCACCGCCCGGTGCCGGTTGCCCGGACGCCTCTGTTGAACAACAAAATGTTTCCCTGGCGCTGGGCGGCCGAGCCCGGCCCCTTGGGGGTGCGGGTGAGATTTTGGCTCGGGGGTCCTGGGTTTCAGGGTTTGGGGGTGGGGAGGGGACGGGCGGTGTCGCACACAGCACGGGATTTATTTGTGACCGCCCCGGTAGCCGGGGAGCGAGGCCTGGGGGGCCCAATCGGCCCCCGAGCTCCCATGGGCCTGACCCGAGCGGAGGAAACCGAGAGCAGAGCTCCGGAAACTCGGTTCTGTGAAACGGGTTTAACGAAAGGAACTTTAAACAAGACAGCGAGGCGGGGGAGAGGGGGATCCCCTG
The DNA here is from genome assembly GCF_000695765.1 of Mesitornis unicolor. NCBI lineage: Eukaryota > Metazoa > Chordata > Aves > Mesitornithiformes > Mesitornithidae > Mesitornis > Mesitornis unicolor. The sequence goes on along the minus strand of NW_010186704.1, from coordinate 539 downwards.
GGTTCCCTTGGGACGAGGAGGATCCTCTGGGATCCCTTGGGATGACGGGGATTCCTTGGGATGAGGAGGATCCTCTGGGATCCCTTGGGATGAGAGGGTCCTTTGGGACAAGGGGGTCCTCTGGGATCTCCCTTGGGACGAGGAGGATCCTCTGGGATCCCTTGGGATGAGGGGGATCCCTTGGGACGAGGAGGATCCCTTGGGATCCCTTGGGATGAGGAGGATCCTCTGGGATCCCTTGGGACGAGGGGGTCCTTTGGGATCCCTTGGGATGAGGAGATCCATTGGGATGAGTGGAAACCTCTGGGATCCCTTGGGATGAGGAGGAACCGCTGGGATCCCTTGGGATGAGGGGGATCCTCTGGGATCCCTTGGGACGAGGGGGTCCTTTGGGATCCCTTGGGATGAGGAGGAACCTCTGGGATCCTTTGGGATGAGGGGATCCCTTGGGATGAGGAGGAGCCTCTGGGATCCCTTGGGATAAGGGGGATCCCTTGGGATGAGGGGGAACCTCTGGGATCCCTTGGGCGGGGGGGCTC
>NW_010186703.1:0-787 GCF_000695765.1 Mesitornis unicolor | reverse complement strand
CCCCAAATCCATTGATGAAATCAAATCCATTTATGAAATTGGCCCCAAATCCATTGATAAAACCAAATCCATGGATGAAATTGGCCCCAAATCCATTGATAGAATTGGCCCGAAACCCACTGGTGAGATTGGCCCCAAATCCATTGGTGAGATTGGCCCCAAATCCATTGATGAAATCAAATCCATTGATGGAATTGGCCCCAAACCCATTGGTGAAATTGGCCCCAAACCCATTGATGGAATTGGCCCCAAACCCATTGATGAAATCAACCCCGAATCCATTGATGAGATTGGCCCCTGGGTTTGGTGGGAGCTTGTGGGGTTGCTCCTGGTGTCCCAAACCCTAATTTGGGGCTGGTTTTGCCCCCCAAACCCTGATCTGGGGACTGTTTCCACCCACCCCAAGCCTGATTTGGGGCTGGTTTTGCCCCCAGACCCTGACCTGGGGTTGTTTTCCTCCCCCAACTCTGATTTGGGGTGTTTTTTCCCTGATTTGGGCTATTTTTGCCACCCAGTCCTAATCTGGAGCTGTTCTTTCCCTGATTTGGGGCTCTTTTCCCCCTCAAACCCTGATTTGGGGCTGTTTTTCCCCCCAAAACCCTGATTCGGGGTGGTTTTACCCTGACTTGGGCTGGATTTTTCCCTGATTTGAGCTGTTTTTCCCTGATTTGGGCTGGTTTCTCCTTAATTTTGGGGTAGTTTTTGCCCCCCAGTCCTAATTTGGGGTGGTTTTACCCTGACTTGGGGTGGATTTTTCCCCAATTTGAGCTGTTTTTCCCTGATTTGG
>NW_010186702.1:1013-1576 GCF_000695765.1 Mesitornis unicolor | reverse complement strand
AGGGCCTCGAGTGGCAGAGAAGGCCCCCAGGGGTGGCATCGCCCCAGCTTTAGGGTGCTTTGGGTGTGGGGTCACCCCAAATCCAGCCCTGCGTTGGGATTCGGTGCAAGGATGGACACCCAGCGTCCCTCTGTGAGGGCTTTTGGACACCACAAGGGCCCCAAGTTGGCACCATGGGCTCTGAAGTGGCTCCATCACAGCCCTTTCCCTGCCCTGGCACCCCTGAGGGTGGCATTGGTGTGGCATGGGGGCACCTCAAATCCAGCCCTGGGGTGGAGCAGACTGTGTTGGGATTTGGGATGAGGACGGACACCCAGCGTCCTCCTGTGAGGGTTTTTGGACACCACAAGGGCCCCAAGTTGGCACCATGGGCTCCAAAGTGGCTCCACTGTGGCCCCTTCCCTGGCACCCTTGAGAGTGGCATTGGTGTGGCATGGGGGCACCCCAAATCCAGCCCTGGGATCTGGTGTAAGGACAGACACACAGCATCCCCCACAGGGGTTTTTGGACACCACGAGGGCCCTAAAGTGGCTCCACTCTGGCCCCCTCCCCTCCCCAGCACC
>NW_010186702.1:0-995 GCF_000695765.1 Mesitornis unicolor | reverse complement strand
GGGTTCCCTGAGCACAGGGGCACCCCAAATCCAGCCCTGGGGTGGAGCAGAGAGCCCTGCGTTGGGATTTAGGGCGAGGACGGACACCCAGTGTCCCCCTGCGAGGGTTTTCAGACACCCTGAGGGTCCCTGAGTTGGCACCGTGGGCTCTACAGTGGCTCCACCGTGGTCCCTTCCCTTGCCCGGCACCTATGGGGGTGGCATTGGGGTGGCACAGGGGCATCCCAAATCCAGCCCTGTGTTGGGATCTGGTGTGAGGACGGACACCCAGCGTCCCCCACGGGGGTTTTTGGACACCACCAGGGCCCCATATTGGCACCATGGGATCCAATGGGCTCCGAAGCGGCTCCATCACAGCCCCTCCCCTGCCTCAGGCTACTTCAAGCTCTATTTCTTTGGGATAATGAAACCCAATCAGGAAAATAACTCAGCAGGGTCTGCTTCCAAATTGCAACAGGCAAAGAAACCCGAGGAGGCTGCTGGGGCATCGAAACAGGGCACCCCAAATCCAGCCCTGGGATCTGGTGTGAGGACAGACACCCAGCGTCCCCCATGGGGGTTTCTGGACACCACAAAGGCCCCATATTGGCATCGTGGGCTCCAAAGTGCCTCCACCACAGCCTCTTCCCTGCCCCAACCCGAGGAGGCTGCTGGGGCATCGAAACAGCCCCCAAAAGGACGTGGGTGTCCCCCAAAAGGACGTGGGTGTCCCCCAAAAGGACGTGGGTGTCCCCCAAAAGGACGTGGAGCCCTACCTGGAGGTACGTCTTGTACTCGATCAGCTTCTCGGTGCCTCGGTGCAGGAGGCCAATGTGGGGGTCGCACCTCTTCACGGTCTCCCCGCTCAGCTCCATCACCAGGCGCAGGACCCCGTGGGCGGCCGGGTGCTGGGGCCCGAAGTTGATGGTCAAACTGGAAACCTTCTTGTGAGCCACGGGGTCCTTGTCTGCGCGGGGACGGGGGGAAAAACGTCCGTTCCCGGTGTTAAAGGACAG
>NW_010186701.1:0-649 GCF_000695765.1 Mesitornis unicolor | reverse complement strand
CCGGCAGCCGCGGGGCAGATCCCGGCCACGGCCCTGCTCCCCACCATGACCCCCGACGGTTTGGCCGTGACCCCCACGCCGGTGCCCGTGGTCGGCAGCCAAATGACGCGGCAGGCGCGGCGCCTCTACGTGGGCAACATCCCCTTCGGCATCACCGAGGTGATTAATTACCCCTTAATTAGCTGTGCCGCCGTTAATTACCCCCCGGCGTCGTTATCTGCCCCCCTGGTGCTGTTATTTGCCCCCTTTTTGCCCTTACTTGTCCTCTCTGGGGTCCTTATTTGCTCCCCTGTGTGCCTCTATGTGGGCATCACTGGGGTAATTAGCTAATTATCACTTTTAATTAATAATCTGGTCATTAATTATCCTATCATGCTATTACCCCCTTGGTGCCGTTATTTGCCCCGTTTTTGCCTTTATTTGCCCTCTCTGGGGCCATTATTTGCCGCCTTGGGTCCCTCTATGTGGGCATCACTGGGGTAATTAGCTAATTATCACTTTTAATTAATAATCTGGTCATTAATTATCCTATCATGCTATTACCCCCTTGGTGCCGTTATTTGCCCCGTTTTTGCCTTTATTTGCCCTCTCTGGGGCCATTATTTGCCGCCTTGGGTCCCTCTATGTGGGCATCACTGGGGTAATTAGC
>NW_010186700.1:5278-5518 GCF_000695765.1 Mesitornis unicolor | reverse complement strand
ACACCGCAACAGCCATGTCATCAGTGATTCTTCATCTCCCTGGGCATAGTCTTTTCGTAAAATTCGTAGTTCTTTCAAGGAGAGGATTTTGACCTCTGGCTGTGATCCCCCTTGAGATGGTCCCTCCCCTGCCTCTGTGTCTATGTTCTCATCCCTCACTGGGCAGTCTGTTTTCTTGGAGCACTTCCGGTGGGTGGTGACTGGGGCCAACTGGACCACATCTCCCACGTGCCCGCTGGC
>NW_010186700.1:0-5242 GCF_000695765.1 Mesitornis unicolor | reverse complement strand
GCCCCAGAGCAGGAGTGGGCGCCGGGGTCACGGCCAGGTGCCATGGCCAGAGCCCAAGCCGGGCCAGAGCTCTGACCAGAACCAGGACCGGGGCCGGGACCGGAGCCAGGGCTAGATTCAGGGCCATGGCTGGGACCGGGACTGGCACTGCAGCCGGGGCTGGCTCCGAGACCGGAGCTGGCGCTGGGGCCGGTTCCGGGTCCAGGGCTGGCGCCAGGACCGGAGCCATGACGGGAACCGGGGCCAGGACCAGGGCCACCAGGACGGCTTTTAAAATTATATTATTCTCATGCGAAGAGTCCTGAGCACGCCACAGTCTTACAACTAGCGCCATTTGAATTACAATGACAAACCACAACACATAATCATAATAGCTGTAATGGCCATTCATCATTCCTTCAAACCCCTGTGTCTCAAGCTTGCTGGTCAAAGGAACAGAACCGTTCTTTATAAGCATATTCATGATGTAGCAGCCAAGGTACTCAGGCAAAGCCTTAACCCGACTCAAGCCCGCATCCATCACGGTTCAAAATTGGCAGTATAGGATAAAAGCAGGGCAAGTCAGCATGACAGCCATCAGAACAAAATTAAGAGAGGTCACAAAAGCATCACGTAACACGAATCGCAGAAGCACACTTATGAGAGACATTGTAGTGTTAACTTCCAACTTGTCTCGCTGGGGAAAAAATAATAATAAAAATTAATTTTCAATCGGGTCCCTGTTCGGGCGCCAACTATCCTGTCTCCGTTTAAGGGTCAGAGAGAGAGAGAGAGCAGGATTTTCTCTGTATTGCCCCTACCACTCCCAGGGGGAGGATTAAGAGAAAGGAAAAGAGAGAGAATAATAATTAAAAAAAAATAATAAAATTGCTCCACACAAGGTTGGAAGTTAAGACTGTAACAAGTTTAATGAAAACAACAGGGGAAAGGAAAAGGGAATGAATAAGGGACAAAGGATATTTTTATACAAAACCCGATCCCAGTAGTCCCGAGTGGAAGTGTTCAAGCAGTGCCTCGTGGCCGCTGCGACTGCTGTGTCTCGTCACCAGGGACCGCAGTGGTGCCGGGAGCAGGTGGTTGTGGATGCTGCCGAGCACGTGGAGCTAGGCCCAGCCGTCTCGAGATGCAACAGGAAGCAGCCCAGGAAAGCCAGGAAAACCCGACGAAAACCTTGGCTTTTTATAGACTGTGGCTGGAAAGGGGAGGGAACAGTAGTGATCTCTGACCCTCCAGGGTCCTACAGACACCACCAGTCCTTCCCTTTCAGGCTGGTAACCCTTAAACCACAACAGCACTGCTGGGTACACTGCAAGGTTAAACTGAGACCTCATGCCACAAAAAAGCTGAATTTAAGATTTTCCTGGAACTCTTCTCTGATGGATAGTTGCTGTTTTCATTTATAGTGAATTAGAGGACTGCAGTATTTGGTAGGGGTTTTTGCTTTTTAGAGTGCTATTTTTTAAAATCCTATGCTGTTACTTTTACTAAAAGGCTAATGGTGTTATCATTTTTTATTCCCTTGTAAATACTGTTAGGAATACAAAGAAGTTAGAGCATAAGCTTTAATGACATTTGTTTATAAGAATGGAAAAGATTAAAGATAATTCAAATTATCTCAAAAAATATGTCCACACAGTTTTAAGATACACACACACATACACACTTCTGAGGCAGTAGTGACACTTCACTGGGAGGACAGAAGACCTTATTTTGGAGCAGGAAAGCAAACTGGAGTATTCTAGATTCTGGACACACTTGGCCAAGACACAGATGTCGGTCTCTCAGAAGAAAGGTGACCAGTGGCTGGTGGCATAACTGTGGTACCACTACACATTCTCCCTTAGTCTTGTGCCATCTCTCTGCTCAGCCCCAAGATTATTTTTTGGGGGCAAGTCTTCAGAACTGCATGTCATAACTGATGGAGATTGTGGATTACTGGAGAAAACACGAAGCACCAACCCTACTTCTGACCATATAATTGTACATACTATGCTATATTTAGACTACAGGAAGTAATTGCATATACATTTAAAACAATATGCAAATCTTTCACTTTTCTTCTTAATTCATAACCATATACTGTTAACAAGATTGTGACTTTAAACAGATTTTACAGACAAATAACATTAAAGTGTGGCAATTAGTGCCTTTTAACACTCATAGCCTGATTTGTGAAATAGGATCTTAAGTAATAAGCCATCTGTTGCTCTCAATTCTAATTGTTGCACTAATTATGTATTTTTAATTGTGATCCTGATTTAGATCGCACTTTATTGCCAGGAAATAAAAGACACTATTTGTTTTCATCATTTTACTGAGCCATTTTGAATATTTTCATCTGTTCTAGTACAGAAACAAATATCAGCTTCTGTTGAAATGAAAGTGTATTTTGTACTTAGAAGGAGTCTGCACATGGCAAATGCAAAGCAAACTAACGTCAATAAACCAAATTCATCCTTGGACATCCATTTCTAGAAAGCACTTTTCTACAATTTGTGTCAAGCAGTCTCTGTGTTTGTGTCCTGGTTTTGCTGGGATTTAATTGTAGAATTCCCTTTTCTGTCTAGTGGAGCTGCATTTCTGAGAGAATTGCAGTTTTTGATTTAGTGAAAACAAGTTGATATTACACCTTTTGCTAGGATAGATTTCTTTTCCTCATAGTAGCTGGTGAGATTTTTCTTTTGATTCTCACCAGCAGATGTTTACATTATTTCAAGGTCTGTTTTCCAGTCTCTGCCTAAACTCGTGTTCATAGTTTCTTTTGATATATTTTCCTTCTCTCGGCACAAGACAATAGGGGGGAAGTAAAAGCCAGGAATTCTCTGGGACAGAAGACCCAGGACACATGATTTGGGTGTGATCTAAGCAGAGCAGCAAAATGCATTCTATCCCATAAACATCACACTCACAATAAACTAGGGAGTTTGCAGGGGACGACCCGTTCTCCTCTCTCCTGCCTTCCCTTCTTCTTGGGATGGCAGCAATCTCATCTAGCTTATGAGGTTCCTGAGGCTTACCCCTCCCTTGCTGCATCTTCATTGGCACATAGCCAGCAATTGTGGTTTGTGAGCTGAGTATAATTTTGATTGTTTTATTATTGTTGTTGTTATTTTTATTACAATTCAGTAGTAGTAGTGTAGTAGTAGTAGTAGTAGTAGTATTTCAGTTGGGTATTTCAATTATGAAATTGTCTTTATCTTAACCAGATGAGTTCTTTTACTTTTACTTTTTCAATTCTCTTCCCCCACCCTCGGGGAGGTGGGGAGTGAGCAAGAGGTTACATGGTGTTCACTTGCTTGCCGGGCTAAACCACAACAGCTTATAAAGACACGAATCACCTATGACCTGTAACATATAGCCAAAATTATCTATAGATATTGCAGACTCCTTACCGTGCTGGAATCTATATTAAGCCTGTAAATGGCCAGAGAACTCCTGGGTTAAAGAAAACTCCTGTTATCAAGCCCACGTAAAGGAAAAGAAGGAGTTGCTCATATCATCTTTGTTTCCTGGTACTGTGAATAAATCAGAGGACACAGCTGGTCACAAATAGAAGAAAATATTCTACAATCTCTTCTGTTTGGAAAGTGGAACAGTTTGGTCCATTCAGTGAAGATGCTTGTGTCAGAAGCACTGCCCAGACCAATGTGAAATTAGATATAGCTGTAAATCGAAGCCCACGACAATCAGACCACCATAACCTCTGCACAGTTCTAGAGAAAAACATTGTGTTAAGATCAGAGTCAGAAAATCTAAAAGAACAGACCATTTTAAGGGTAGAATATTGCTAAAAACTTCCTCTTAGAAATCATGAGAGTTAATGCATCCCAAAAAGAGGCTGTGTTGGCTGGGAAATAGATTTTATCACAAACAGCTCTGTATCTACTTAATAAATGCCTCCACTTAACCAGCTTTACTATACCATTGTTCCTCTTATGCCATGACAGAAGTTGAAGGCATAAGAGCATAACACCTTATACAACCTAAAAACATTTAAGAATTTAAAACGCTGTCTTGATTGCATGACAGCATCAAGGATGCATACATTGTCCTTAGATAAAAACTACTCTACATTTCAACACCGATATCCTGAGATGAACTTTATGAAAATGAAGAGGCATTTGACCTTTGCTTGAGACTAACAAAATTTTTTCTAAAAGGGAAAAAAATGCAACCACAAAACTGAAATGAGTATGACAGCATGGACATTGCTGCAAACTAAAACTATCCATGACTGAAGTCAAAGCAGAGGAATATTGAAGAGGCTTAAGTTTTTTCCAGATTTATATGCTTAACATCCCCCTTCATAAGCACACTATACAGCCTTCCTCAATCTATTCCATGAGCTGGAAATTCAATTTTCTGTAAAACAAACATTTTCCATATGAGAATCAGGAGATAATGAAAATACTTAAATTTCTTAATAAATTAAATGTCCCTGTGAGAATTGCAGCAAAGATCATGTTCAAACAGATGACCAGATTCAAATAAATAGAGAGCTGGTCTTTTTTCCCAGCTGTATAAGACAGCTCAGCTAAAATACATCTCATGCCTGTGCAAAACTCTGAAAATTATTTCTACTCAGAAAGATTGTCCTGTTTGATCATGCGAAATAGCCTGAGCCAATTGGAAAACACAGAAGTGACTAAGCAACTTTCATATAAATTGCCAGCTTCACCTTTCAAGCTGAACTCTAGTTTCACCGTTAGAAGTTATAATTTACTCATGCTGAGAGGTATTTGAGATAAGCATAGGAAAACTCAGAAGGTATCTGAGATACCACTCTGTGGTAACCATTGGTAAACGCTAAATTTGAACTGCATCTCTGCAGGTTCAAGCTTAAAATACAGCCTGAACAGCAGCATTACAGGCAATGGGCAGTGGGGAGAGAAGAAATCTTCTGTTCTTTGTAAAAAGGTTATATTTAGTCAAAGTTCAAATGCAGAGCAGTAATGATTTATAAACATTGTTTGTTTTTCTGAACATTTGGAATAGCTAAAATAATAGTTAACTTTTTCTGTTGTTTATTCATGTTTACAGACAAAGTAAACAAAGCAGCACTTTGGTTTTTTGGCTTGCTTTTTTTTTTAGCGTTCAAGAGAGAGAAAGTGATAACCATTTTTAGTTCCTCATTTCTTAGGTCCTTTTTTATGGGAATGAAACAATTATGCAGGTGGAGTGGGTATGATGAATTACAGAACAGAACTCACTTGCTCTACTTTTCCCTCAGGAACCAACTAAA
>NW_010186699.1:0-647 GCF_000695765.1 Mesitornis unicolor | reverse complement strand
CCCATTTTTAGCACCCAAACGCTTTATATGAATGACCAAGCTCTCCATTTCAGGCCTAAAACTCTGCTTTTTAGGGCCCAAACTTTCATTCTATGTCCAAAATGCTCATTTTTAAGGCCAAACTTTCCTTTTTAGGGGAACAAACTCTGATTTCTAGGAGTCAAACTCTCATTTTAGGGCCCAAGCACTCATGTTTAGGGTCTCTGCTGAATTTTTTGAACAGAAACTCAAATTTTCACGCTTTAAACTGTCTTTTCAGGGCCCCAACTCTCATTTAATTGCCAAAAAGCCCATTGTGAAAGACAAACTCCCATTTCAGGACCCAAACTCTCCTTTTACGGCCAAAAAGCCCATTGTGAGGGCCCAAACTCCCATTTTATGGCACAAATGCTTTTTTTTAGAGCCCAAACTCTCATTTTTGGGACTCAAACTCTCATTTTTAAGGTCCAATCTCTCATTTTAGCGACCAAACTCTCATTTTTAGGCTCAAAACTCCCATTTTTGCGAAGACTCGCATTGTTAGGGTCTGAACTCTGATTTTGAGTATTCAAACTCTCATTTTCACGCTCAGAAATTCAAGCTTTTGGGCCCAAAATCCTAGTTTAGTAACCAAAGATATTTTTTACAGTCAAAACTATGGTTTTTAA
>NW_010186698.1:22237-36535 GCF_000695765.1 Mesitornis unicolor | reverse complement strand
ATTCTGTGATTCTGTGATTCTGTGATCTGTCGTATTCTAAGGGGATACAGCAGCTATAAAAGCCCATGGGACCAGCCAAGCACAACGTCTCCTGATGCAGCATCATTTTGGAAAATGTCACTTGTACAGGCTGCCTTCTGGCAGACCAGGTACCCTCCAGCTGTTCCTGTACAGCCACAAGAGCAAGAAACAGGCGTTCTGCTCCTGGCACTGATTAACACCAGGGCCTGACTGTCAAGCACCCATCATCAAGCGCCCTCTTCAGCAGCTCTGAACATTGTTTCCCAGGTGCTGAAGCACATCTTGGATCCCTGCAAGCAGCTTGGTACAGGAACTGGTACCTTGCCTGTCCAGTTAAGGGAAATTCAAAAGGAGATTCAGGGTAAGCCCACACTGAACAAACATTTTTTAGCTCCCTTCCCTAACTGTTTCTCTGACACCATAGGGTTCCTGCTTTATGTCACCCTGCAATAAACACTCCTTCACCTGATACCTCTGCTCTACTTGCAAAACTCAAGGCTCAAGGGCAACCACTGTAAAAGCAATTGCAGAGAGGAAATGAGGGAAAGGAGTGGAGGCAGAGGAGAGAGGCAACTATTCATCTTGTTTTAACTTCTTTTACTTGAGTCTTATCTATTCTTATCAATTACAAGCATTCAGTAGCTGAAGCCGTATTTTTCCATCTCTGTAAAGTACCACTCAGGGTTTCAGCAGCATATGCAAGTTTGAAATAATTATAACAGTACAAAAATAATAAATAAGCCAAAAGAAAAGTTTATAATCCATTACTATTATGTGACCAACTAGCCTCAAGAAATGCACGCATCTCTCTCCTTAACACATTTTGAAGCTGAGATACTGCAAAGCACCTCAAAGCAAATCTAGGTTGCACTTCTCGATGTCTTCCTCATGTGATCATTTCTGAAAAATTTATCAAGTGTGAGTATGGGAACAGCAGTTGTTCCTTTGAGTTGTGGGCAGTCTTTTTCATCATGGTATATAGAAAGGGAAAATTAACATCTATATATCCAAAAGTCCTAGGGGAATAGTCATTCCAGTGCTCTGTGTTATCAGATTTCCAGATTCCCATACCAGGTTTTCTCCTGCATTTTCAGAAAAAATCCTGATGCTCTAAATGACTGGGAATGCTAATCTTGATACTTCTTTAAACAGCAGAGCTAAAGCCCAAAAGCCATATGCGCAGTAACACCTACCCAGGACAGTTAAGAGGAAAGAATCATTTAATTTAGGTATATGAAATGACAGTGCTGTCACTTATAAGAAGGTAACTTTGCATCATATACAAGTTAAGCTCAGGCTTTTCCCACCCCTTCATCCCCTATTCTTAAGACTAAGTCTTACATATTGTATGGAAGAAAGAAAGAAAAATGCCAGTCACTAGCTGCACAGCAGGAACAAATTGCAGTGCCAATGCAGAGCAACATTTTCTCCAGGATTTTTCCACCAGAGGTTATGTCTCAATTGCAAGAGAAACACCACTCCCTCCTCTTCCTTTTCCTGCTTTTCTGCTGGAAATTATTTGGAGCCAAACTGTAAAATGCACAACTGCACTATATCAGAACAAAATAGGATACTCTCCAAATGTTCTGGTTTTCAGTCTGGCTTAATTTATCAGGTATGTCTCTACCTGATGGTAGAGAGATGCCATACAGGCCAGGATATGGATTTCTGATAATTTGTTTGCAGAACATATTACTCTGAGCAAATGCAATTCTATCTGCTTTAGCCACAGGTAATACTACATATATTTGTTCTCTGGCTGACTGACTTGCACAAACAGGATTAAGTATTTCAGACTGTAAACTGAAAATTAACTAGTGACAAATAATCTGCTGTACTGCCTGTGAATCCACTGTTGAATTAATATTTCAACAAATGCTAAATGAAGATGAGAACAGACACATTTCTGTACGTAAAATTTATCATGTATTTACATATCCCAGATCAGTGACAAATCTGGAAAACAAACCCTGGAAAGAATACATACAGCTACCTGGGCATTATATATCCATCTTCATTAATAGAAGGGTGACTGCTACTTACTTCAGCCTCCAAAGGACAAAATTGAAGGTGCGAGTTTGGAAAACACAGCCAAACATGTGACTAAAAGGTGTTAAAAAACGGGTACTTGACTTTGGTAAATAGACAGGCAAGGGCATTACCCACATTGTATCCTAAACCTCCAGGAATGGTAAGGTAATGCAAATAGCACCTGGATAACCCCTTAATCAAACAACATAAAATAAGGGAACAGTGAGATTTCACTACTTTGTAGCAAAAATTATTTGAATAGCTTTTTAAAATACAGTAATACTTTTACTAAGTTCCTCCACAAGCACAAGGAAGTGTTTTCCCCAGTTTTATTTAAATGAAACATTCAGAGCAAAGTGGAAAGGGACACGAGATAGAAGCTGAATCAGGTTATCTACTTGTAACTGTTCTTTTTTGAGGTGCATTGGCAATGTGTGCATCCATATAACTGATACCCAGCTGCAAGCCTCGTTGGCCAGCGAGTGTTTCAGCCTTGTAACGCTTACAGTAGCACATTCCTGCATAGACACAGCATGCACTGCACATCTCTGTAAAAGGGGCCAAAAAGCCTCTTAACCAAAGGATCTGAAATTTAACCAGGACTGAGGAAGAGGGCAGAAAGAGGGCAGAAGGCAGTCTGTGAGAACTCATGCAAGACCTTACCTTTCAGAGAAGGACAAGAAGGCGGCAGTTGGTGTTACCTCCTTGTAACAGCAATTGATTGTTTACTTATAACGTCTGCCACAAAAACTGCCTGTAGAAAAGTCCTCCGAACATCCAGTGAAATAAACTCTCCTGAAGACTGTCACCCTTTGCAGCCATGGTGGCAACACAGTGTCTCCTCACAGCACGACAGGAACCCAAGCAGCAGGTCCAGAGACCTCGGTCCAAGTAATTTACACAGTCTCATCACCACCATTACTTAGCCTCTAGCAGAACAAGCCCAAATTGCAGGGGAAAGGGGCTTTGTTTATATCCACAGTGGATAAAAGCAAGGTGGCTGGAAGCCCCTGAAGCTGCTGATGGGCAATGGCACAACCATCAAAGCAGCCTTGCAGGACTCTGCTCTCTTCTGCTGGAATGGGCTCTGTGCCAGAGCTAGTATGTTTTGAGGACCTGACCTTGCTGTGAACAGCTGTGCTTCACTGCCCTGCCCTCCTGGACCGTGTCATCAGACTGGTAAGGTCTGTCTGTACCTGTTCTTCAGCATATCCCAAGCACCCTCTGCAGATGCAGGCTCTTATTATCCTCCAGCACCTGAGTAGTTGGCTGGGACAAACACAGCCACAGAGCAGCTGGACACCCCTGTTCTGGGCTATATCATGAAATGGGACAAGGCTACAGAGAGCACCTCATTTGAGGAAATGCATTCCAGAATAAGAACTAAAAGTAGTTTGCCACAGGAGATGAAGAACACGAAGAGATTGCATATTTGGATTAAGGAGACAAGATTTTAATCTCACTATTTAATAAGAAGACGGTAAACTAGAGGACAGAAGTCTCCCAATTACATTGAGTCAAGATCTGTAATTAGTTCATGAAGCATTTTACTGAAAGTATAATTTCATATGTGTAGCAAAGCAAAAGGTACTGATTAATTGCAGCTCATTAAGTTTGTTTTGTAATTAAGAAAAATAAATGCAGGCATGCCAAGGTTGGTGTAGACAAGAATTCCACCTAGGTGAGTGTTGCATTTCCAATAGCAGAGGAGTAATTTGAAATTCAGTCCTGACCCATGGGGACAGGCAGTCAGACTGTGCATTCCAACTTTTCTGAAAGAGGACTAGGAAGAAACCTTATGAAACAAAAGTAATGGATGCCTTCACTACAAATGACAGGGTTTGTCAATTAGTCACTGTCTCCACCTGTAAGTTATTAAAACCTCCATGTTCCATGTATAAAAAGCTTTGTTATCGTATCTAGAGCACCTCAGGATGTATACATCACCTGTGTTCACGTTATCACTTTTTAGAATTCTGCGAATACTTATACAGAAGATAAGTAAGTAATACTTATCTCTTATGTAAATTGTATGCTTCTTAAAGAATCAGAAACAAATATCCCAAGTATGCTATTACCAACAAGAATTTAATAGCATAGTATTTTAAAAATTTGCTCTTTACCCATTTTGGGAAAGAAAGTTTGCTGTGGGGGAAGGAGTTCAGAAACCATTGCACATACTAGGATAGAAAAGGGACTGAAAACAAAGGCAAAATAAAGCCCTAGCACCAAAGCATATTCTGTGAACAAGACCACTGAGCCACACATATTCATCGCTCAACATAGCTAGAAGGCTGGCAAACTGTAGATATTCCCTACCTTTCTACTTTTAAGCCTATCCATGAAGCACAGGTATTCACAGAGAAACTGAATATAGTTTAGCCAATGTTTTTCCTATGAAAGGAGGTGGTGGCTGTGGACACAGGTTTCCCAGGACAGCAACTGGGACTTTTAGAGAGGACTCACAGTACATTGAATCCAACTTGTCCCCTACAGAGATTTCCAAGTCTTTACAGTAGTACTATACAATGATCAATCACAAACCCCAGTATAAGACAAGACAGGGATGCACCATTTCATTTGGTGGTAATTGTATAGCAAATGGTTTTCTACAAAACAGGCGTCAAATTCTGGGAAAGTCTGGGTATGGAATTTGCAGCTCGGTAATGATTAAACTAATAATAGCTAACACAAGTGTAAAAGCCACATGAGGAACAGAGGATTTTTTCCCCACAATGCCACTGGTGAAGTTCCCGACAAAAAGAAAACTAAAAAAAGTCTGAAAACTTCACACAAGTAAATTCTTTTCTTTCTACTGAAGGGACACGCTGTACTCCCACTCCTTCACAAAGGAAGTTAAGAGCTTCTTATGTTTCAAGCCTACTCTGTTTTTCTCAACAAAATACAAATGAAAGGGCCGTGTGAATTATTAACAGATGACAACAGAGACCTAGTCAGGTATTTCAAACACTTGCGTCTCTTCTTCCTACATGAATTCCTCAATAGCGCATGCAAAGTAAGTCTTCTTACTTCTTCCACCCTTTAAATCCATATGTAGAGCCTATTAAATAACTAGTTGAGAAGTAAATGCATCTTCACATTCCTTCCTCTCTCCTTTCTTTCCCTGGTAGAGCATTTGAACTGACAGTGACAGGGGGACTTCAGTTCTCATTCTGAAGGGCAGTCAGTGAATCAAGTGAGAGCTTTTTCCCTTTAAGTACCTTTTCAGTAGCACAAGCTCATGCGAAACATGAGATACTATTTACTTATGAACTGGAATAGACAAATTATCAGGAAACCTGAAAACAAACTCAAGCTTCTGTCATGTTAAGATGTTAATCATCATTTCACAGTGAACACAAATGCAGTTTATTATAAACACTTTGGTCAAACCCTCCTCCCCCATTCCCCTCCCCACCCCCAAAACCGTACCAACAAAGAGGCAAACAGAAGGACACCACAGTAATCCAGCGCCACTGCTTGACAGCATGCTTGGTATTTACACAGAGGTACAAACTTAACACTGCTTCAGTCCATTCGCATAATTTAACTCAAATTCTGAATTTGTAAAATAATTACTGCAAAGCCAATGCAAGAAGATGAAATCATGTAAGTTAGTATCAGTGCAACTGAAAGATATTTTACAACTAACATAGGGCAACCTATTGAAATTAGAACTATGGTAGTAAGCTTTAAAAATAGCAAGCTTTTTGACAACTTTGAAAAATAATTCAGATTATCCAAAATTATATTTAGGATATTTACTTTGCTATTTACTTTCTACTGTATTTACTTTTTTATTTCTTTTCTCTTCAAAATTTTAAACCACAAATTCTAAACTTTCATCAGTTAAAAGGACCATCTTGAAAGGTCCAGTAAAGCACAGCATCTGACATAACACAAACTGGGAGAGTCAAGTTTCCCACAGTGGTGCAGATAGCTCCTGGTGATGCCACAGGGAATTACCTGCAAAAACATAAACCAGAAAAACCTCTTTGGTTTGGATTTGACTCCGCTTCACACATATGCAGTTTATTACAACTGCCATAAAAATGGACAAAAGCAGCACATACACTAGCAGCAGCTCCTGTTTAAAAACAGTAAGCACAGCACAAAATCCCCTCAGCCAGCTCCCCACTGAAAGTACTCCAGACTAAGCCACAAAAACTGAACAGTGAGCTTTCTAATGACAAGACATCATGTGCTCCATAATCTACAGAACCAGCCAAGTACTTACAAGGTTTCTTAAACAAATTGATCATGCCTACAGTTTCAGACGAAGTCAAAAAACTCCAGACTTGATCTTCTCTGAGGAGGAAACAAAAGCCATGAAATCACCAAAAAGAAGTGTAAGTTTGGCTTTGTTGTTATTGTTTTTAAGAGAACTCTGAAGGGCATATTGTAACATGGAAGGAAGCTTGTAAGAACAGCCTTACAAATCAAGCTGAGCATGTATTTTACCACTCTTCCTGTGGAAAATGCTAAGGGAGGTTTTAACTACCAAGAACCAAGGTGATTTCAGATTGATAGGTAAGACCTCCCAACTGATCTTTCATGCGATAATCATTGGTACATTAGTTTACATAACTGCTTTTTGCTCAGACTTCCCCAGCTACAAAGCCAAAAATAGCTTACCTTTTTCACAAGGGCAATAAGGTATACCTGGAATACTGGGCACTCTTTACAGGTGCTACGAATAACAGCAGTGGGTTTTAAAAAGTCAGAAAAATCCAGTCATTATATTAGCATCCATGTTTTTAACATTGCAGGAGCAGTTTAATATCAATAACTACCACAACAAGCATTAAGCAGTCTCTATTATCATCACAAAAGAAGCACCCATGATGCAAATCCCTCTTAGAAAGCAATAAAATTTTGACAATAAAACCTTGGTCAACACAGGCTGAGCCAAAGCCTGCTACAGTACTTCTCTGTGCTCTGGATAAAACTTCCCATGGCTCAGTAAGATAAAGCTTTTAATAGAGGAAAATTTTAATTAATCTGTTTTACATAGTGCATTCAATAATAACCCATTTTCTTAAATCTCCCTCTATAAAGTCAATCAAAACCACATTATATTTGGAGAATTTAAGAATGTTTAAGAATCCCAGGCTGCTTATTTTGCAGTGCTCATTTTGCTAAGCACTGGAAATACAAACATACTTAATCGTTTCCCCAAAACACAGTCAAATGGGACTGAACTGAAAATGAGAGAAGATAAAATAAAAAACTTGAGAGAAATATCTTCCTGTTGCTCTCCCTTCTGAAGTATCTCACAATGATTTTTTTAGTAGATATATCAAGACTTGTGTGTCATAATGACTTTAGTGACTTCTTTCTTTAGGGATACATTTTATTTCATTAATGAAACATTCTCAGGAGCCAAGAGAATGACTTTCACCCAATTTCATTTTTAATTAAAAAGAGCTAAAAATAAAAGAAAAAGGGAAAGAAAAAAGAAAAGTGGAAAGATGAAACTAGTTCGATCTGACAACCTGCATGGCTTTTTGACCCATCCAGAAGGGCTGCTTCCTCTACTCCAGCAGCAGGAGACAAAACTCCATGAAGAAAATAAACCATTTCATCCAAGCCTTTTTCCCACAGCACAAACGTAGATCTAGCATCCCTCCTAATAGCCAGCAAGCCAGGATTAAGTCAGACCATGAGAGCTCACAGTAGGGCTCAGGACCACCAGAATGGTTGTATGGTTACCTGAGCAAACACTCTATGGATCACAACTGTGATCACTCCCCTGGGCACATTCTGCAGCTATTGAAGTCCTTTACAGTTTTTGTAATTTCAAACACCATAACTGAGATCCAACTTGGAGACCAGCAGATGAACATTACACTATTGAAAAGCATAGGTGTCAGGAGGTACCTCTTAGAGGGTCTACCCCTCTAATCAAAGTTGGAGATGCATGAATGACCATGAAACAATGTCCTAGCTGAGGACAATTGGCAGTGGTTAATCATCACACAAGGTTATCAGAGGACTTTTTGTAACAGCAGCTGAGGAACAGCATCACTCAGACAACAGTGATGGACAGTTCTATGATGAAGAGGTAGAAACCACTCTCTCTGTAACTCTCTAATATCAGCATTATCTCAGTCACACCCAAACTGCCTTCCACCAGCATCACAGCCCTTTTCTGTTTAAGCAGGGACGAAAATTAAAACACAAGCTTCTCTTACACATCAGAACATCAAATGAAAAGGATTAAAAGATGAAGTGACAAAATTAAACTCTGCAAAGTTTAAAGAGAAAAACCAAAGCCCTTTTTTTCAAATTACTTTCATGTAATTAAGTTTTAATAGTTGAAGAGTATAATGCAGCAGCCATTTAGAAGGTCCAAGTTATTCCCCAAACAATTCCAGTTCATGTCAAATCCAACAAAAAATTAGGCAGATGGAGTGTTTTGTTTTTACCTTTTCTTCTGCAGAGAATAAATAAATTCACATCACTGAATTGGCAGCAATGCTATCCACTGACGCCAAATCAAAATGTTTTCCCCGTCTTGCCAGCTTAGTTGACTTCATATTTCATCTTGACCTATTTTGGACGCAACAGGACATCAAGGTGGTGGGATTGCTAAAATCTTGTAATAAATAATTGCAGATATTGGAGGTTATTTAATGCAGCCATAGGTTTGGCGTGGGCACTAGACCTTTAACTCGGGAAACACACTTTGTCAGAAAACTTACCTGCTGGTTAAAAACCCCACAGATTACCAACTGACTCAAGTTCTCCACGCCATGTGCCATCAGTGGAAAATATTGAAGCTAGTAAGCGAAATCAAGTAAAAGAGAGTGGCAGACAATGAACTAGGCAAAAATCACTTCAACAGAAGCCACGGAGTTTCTGAAGGGTGGTTAATAATACAAAAGATGGGATGCATTATTTAGACAAAACCTGTCCCACAGGAACTACTCTGCAGCAATAAAGAGAGCTCCCACGCAACATAGTTGGACTCTTGTCTCTCATTTGTCCTTTAAATGCTGGAGGTCCAAACTGAAAAACTGTCAAGTTGGTGTTTTTTTTTGAACTGCTGTCAGAGAACAGCAGTTTACCACAGTTTTCAATACAACACCTTTCTGAAGCCCTGAATTTATGCAAAGAAAGATAAAAGTGGGTATTTTTTTGAATGGCTTTACCAGAACTCTCAGCTGGAAAGAAGCATCTCCTGTATTAATCAACATTCTGGCATCAAAGTAAAGCATGGCAAGTGTTGCTTCTCATTAAGCCACAAACTCTGTTTAATCTTACTCCATTATTGTCTCATCTATGAGCAGCCAAATCAGGTTGGCTCAACTAACCAACTTATGTTGCTGTGATTTTGATATTTCAAAAAAATTCTGTTACACAACCAGAGCAGAAATAAAAACATTTGAGCAGCTGAAAGAGTAGAGCTGAGTAAGACGTGCTACAAAACAGGACCAGATTTAGGAATAATTAGGTCACCTCACACCTCAGCACACACAAAGTTATTCTGTTCACTCAAATAACTTCACATTCAGTAGTAGTCACAGCACAAAATACCACACCATTTTAAAGAGACAGAAGCATTTTTCAATACTTTGGCCAGTTAGAAAAAATGAACACAGAACCATACCATCATGTTTTACCCTTCCAGCTTTCTCCTGGCTTTATAGAAAAATACCCTTTATCTCCAAAGCATGCAGCAATTGTGGTATTTATGGTGCTTCAGCAGCACCTTGTACCTGCTTGAGCACTCAGGTGCTGTTGTGGTGACAACACAAAAAGATCTTCTTCTCACCAGGTATTCTGAAATTTCAGCCTTTCTGATTCCAGATAATAAGAATAAGCCTCTTCTTAATCTAGCACAGGAGAGACACAGTGTTAGATTCCCACCAAACTGTCCATGCCACATGGTTGGAGGAGGAGGAGAGGACTGGTGGGAGGCACAAAGGCAAAGAGATAGATGTTCAGGTGACCAAAGATGAATGAACAACTGATGAGTGGTCAAGAAAGGAAAATGAAGGATCAATACAAGATTAAACCAGGCTGAATCTTCATTGGACTGGTAATACTTGTGCAGTCAAGAGCTGGGTTTGTTTTGTTTTTTTAAAAAAGACCCCAGAGACCGTGCTTTTCTGAAATGGAGAGAAGAGTGCAGTAGTCAGTGTCTAATAAAAGAAAGTTCTAGATGTCAAAATTGCTCAAAAAGCACGAGTGCCTACTGAGCTAATGCATGATATTGCTGTCCCTAAAAGGGAATTGGTATCTAAGCAGATACAGATTGGAATCAGTGACTCATCCGTCCTGGGCCTTTAAGGCAAACTGCTGAGAATGTGGAGCTGACAGAAGGAAAAGAAGGGAGAGGAAAATAAGGAGGCAGAGGGGATTTAAACAAGATTAGCTACATGTGAATCCTAAACAAAGATTAAAATCACTGCCTTGTGGATTTAGAGATTTCTGAAGTCAAGGTCATGAAATTAGCAGAAAACTGGCAGTTCATGAGTTTGTATGCTGACTTTCTGAGGGCAACTTTCAGCAGTATTTTAACTCCAAAGAGCTACTACAGCACAGTTCTTCCAAGCATCTTAAGATCATAAGGAGAAACTGTCATTTACTGCAGGCATCTAAAAATGCCCACACCCACTCCATAATTAGCTCGACCGTCTATTTTAATACAAACAACAAAGACTCCCACCACTCCAAAAAATCTTTCTACTATTTATATACCCTGCTGCCACCAACAGTGTCAAGCACTCATAAAAAAGATCAACAGCCTGGGTCTGCTCTGTTGCACTAAGAAGATGAACACCACTGGTGGAATGATCCTCGATGATCTCGCTCACCTAACTTTTACTTAGATTATACAGATTACAAACCCATAAAGCCAAAGAAAGCACTGCTTTCTTCTGCTTCTGTAACTAATGCTCAACACATGTCAGATTGCTTTGCAGAGTAAGTGGCATTTCAGTCATCTTAGGAAATGTTTTATACTTTTTAGAATTGAGATTTCAATAAGAACGTTCAGTATCTCTTCATTCTTACATATTCATACTCTCAACTGACTGAATTGTAGGCTTGTCCATTTACAGCTTTGTACAGACACTGGGAAGGCTAAATACATTTCTCTTATGTACTTAATATGAATTACAAGTTATTAAGCTATAGGTGATGATGAGTGCCCTTGATTTTCAAGCAACAATCTTTAGAAATGTATTATCTGGTCTGTTTATTCTAAAATTGCTGGGCCAGTTTCATTGAAGAGGTGCTCGGTTCCATGACAGCAGCTTGGGAACATGACTAGGGAAAATAAGATGCCTTCAGCCTATTTTGTAATACTTCAGCAGAAATAAAATATACAGAGGGTATTGTTTTCACTAATGATGTGTGCAAGTAAGACACCAAAACTCCAACTGAGGAATTCAGTTTAATTTATCCTGAAGCAACTTCCTTAACTGGAACCTAAAAGAACTGTTTTCTTTATGATCTGGTTTTCAGTAATTACTTTCTGTCGCTGGAGATTTCCTTGTGTCAGCTGTCCTTTTATAGCTTAACAGAGGAAATCCCTTAAGTTTGAGAATAGAATTGATGATATTTTGAATCCTTAAAGATAGTTTTGTCTTTCAATACTAAACTTTGTTAATTTTTGCTGCAAGACTATAGAAGAATGAAAAAAGTAGGGTTGTTTAGGAGGCTTTAAGTGTTTTCTAGGACAAAATGCTGCCAGAGAAAGTCTAGATTCAGTATCAGGAGAAATTTCTCAATAAAGTATATTAAACAACTGGACACAGACCTGAAGTGCAAGAACCTTCACCTTAGCAAGGCACTCAGAATTATCATTAAATAAACAGTCCTACACTTAAAAGAGAAAAGACAAAATAAACTAAATACAGTATTGCTTCTTGGAGCCCATTTCTAGGACTTGTGTTCACAGAATACTAGAATTAAGCTGAACATTGCTACAGCTTGAAATAGTGAAGGAAAAGAAAAAAAGGAAGGGAAAAAACACTAAACCAAATCCTGCTGTAAAAAAAACCCTGTAACTTAAGACTTCCTACACAAATACCCAAGTGATCAAACATGCTCCAGACCATGTCAGAAAGATGCTAGGAGACCCATCTGCAGTGAGAAGGGACAGCAAGATCAGCCTGGTCAACTCCACAATTTTCAGACGCAGGCATAGGTAGTTTCCTTGCAGTAATTTATGTGGAAGGAAGAGGCTTCCTCTGTCAATAAAATGAAAATGTGTTCTGTCTCTTTAGTTTACAACCAAAAAAAGTTTATTTTTTACAGTACCTGAATCATCAGTACCCAGTACCTCAGAGTGAGTATTTTGGTTAGTACCCCTTTCAGCTGCAGCCATGTTTTTTGGTAGGGTTTTTTTGCTTTTGGCTTTGTTTTGTTTTTTTTTCAAATGTTACTGAAACAAGAAGTACAGCACAACACATTCATATAACCACTGAGATTCTGAAATCAAACACAAGTTTAAGATTCTCTTATTTTTAAATCACTGTTCTTGCAATAAAATGTCTTACATTTTAGGCTTCTTTGAAACTATGCAGTAGCAGTATTGTGAGAGTATAAGAGTCGTTATATTATGAAATCTTTAGTACGTAAAAATTATAGCTGCGCTTCATAACGAAATGCAGCAGCACCAGCAAGTCACACCTCCAATGAATCGCAGAGCCCTGTAATAAGAAAGTCACATTGTGCAGAACCCTTTTTCCATCTTACTGTCTGTATTCCTTCCTCTGATTACTAATGAGAACAACTAATAGTACTATATATCTATGTAATAAATATTTTAAATATTATTTGCAGTATTTCTATTTAAGACAATAAACAGAGCCAGACTCTGATGAACACAACATTAACCAGTACAATAAACAGTATTATAGTGTAAAGCACTGTGTTGGCTACCTGAATGCTGTAGAAGTACAAAGAAATTGTTCTAGAGAAAATTATTTTCTTCAAGTTACATTCCTGAGTTGCATGTTTTCCATACTTTGTTTCACCAAGGAGTAAACAACTACATTAACTAGCTCAAGAAAAGATACTTCTATGTAACAAAGGCAGTAGAAGTGTTATAATGGCACATTATATCTTCCAGATCTAACACGACAGCAATTAAAAACTACAGCATTTGTCTTTCTGTAAAACATACAGGCAGATTAAAATCACAGCTTAAAAAGTCTTGAAGATTTTTTTGTGAAACTCACCTATGGGTTAAATATTTTTCATACTTTTCTTCACCTCCAGAACCATTCTTCTCAGGGAAGAAGTCTTACTTTTAGACAATAACATACGCAATACAGAAAAAGAGTAAGATACAAAACAGCACTTTATGACATTGTTTTATTCTGAGTTATATCAACAAAAATTAGCAACCCGAGCAGGACCCTGTAGTGGAAAACATTATCCAACCATGACAGAAGAGTTCAGCTCCCATTTCTACATACTGATAAAGATGATGGACCTGATGAAGGACCTTGTCTTGAAGACACCTCTGCCTGCCACCTGTTCAGGACACCACAGATCTCCAAGAAGTTCAAGGAGTGCTGTGAAACATGAAGTAAAAATAGCAAAGTACACACAGGCAGCTTTACAAAAAGCTGTGCAAGTCTCTGAGCTGCATTCAGCTGGGGGATTCATTCAGACGGAGGTGAGGGAGGCCACAGGGAATTGTAAATCTTTGAATACAGAGCACATAGTCAGTCTGTTGCCAGTACTGAATTTAACATGCCACAGCATAATTAGCTCTGCTATCTACATGGGTGTCTTGTCCTTTTAGAAGTTCCCAAAGAGCTTTACCTCTCTCCATCCTAGTCAGCCACTAAAGCCCAGGGCTATAGTGAGCTTCCAGCTCAAGGAAGCACTAAATCATATTAAAATTAAGCATGTGATTCTCTTTTCCTGAATTCGTGCTCTTAAGGTTATTTACCCACTTATGGATGCTTAGGGCAGGATATCACACAACTACCACTTTAATAAAGTCAAATCAGGATTTGTGTCAGGTTTTGGCTGCACAAAACCTACAAACCTGGATTCCTGAGTACTCTTAGGATCCAGATTTGAACTTCGTAATTCTAATGTAGCAGCTGCAATACAAAAAATAACTACAGAGAATTCTTTCATTGGCCCAGTTTGAAAAGTACTAGAGGAAGCATAAATCACCTTTTGCCCAGAGTACTCTTCGTTGATATTCTGTCAGAATAGAAGAAATCAGAAGAATGTAACCTACAGATTAAGTAAAGCTGGATTAACTGCATA